>NC_135212.1:18315547-18325547 GCF_052324685.1 Brachyhypopomus gauderio
GGAGAAATGAAACACAGTCAACAAGAGCAGAAAAGATACGATACAAGAAGGTGAATGGACAAAGAAAAAGGCTGATGGAACGTGGCAGACGAGGAGAGTGAGAGTGACCGTGATGACAATGAGATGATCAGACGATCCAGGCAGTAGCGTGAACCGGAGTCAAGTGATTCATGAAAATCATTGTGACTGTGACTGAGAAATGACTGTTATTTTCCATTAGCACCAACTCTGAAAGGAGCGAATTAGCATGGTCGGTAGACAAAGTCAGGAATGCAAAGTAAGCAAGAAGAAACTTAGAATGTGAGTGAAAGAAGCATAAGACATCAATGGAATGTGCTGTGTTCAATATTGATTTTGTGGACAGTTTAGTGCTGAAAGTAATATACCTGCTCAACAGGATATATCTGTTCAAAACACTAGCCCATATTTTGTCGTGGAACATACCACACACATATAATATAAGCTAGTCCACTTGCCTGATGCACATATGACATCAGGTGAAAACTAACCCTGGACCCCCAGCTGACCCCACCATCTTAGCCAGGAAAGTGCATAACATCAGTTAGACTACCAAGGAATAAACAAACGAGGCCCTGAATTATGGATCAGCCGACTGATGTGAGTTACATACCTGCAGTTTGGTATAAGAGGCATTGACTAGTCCATTTCTCAGAACAGAGTGCCAGTTCTCTATATGGGAACCACTGGAGTGATTCAAAGAGGGAGAGGAACACAGAGATAAACATTTAAATATGAAGGACCTGAATCTTTAAATACAGCCTATGCTTAAAACAAAGTCTAGAAAACCAGATGGCACCAGTATGTGTGTGTGTGTGTGTGTGTGTGTGTGTGTGTGTGTGTGTGTGTGTGTGTGTGTGTGTGTGTGTGTTTATATATATATTTGTGTTTTTTATGTGGTACTTTTTGCCTAACAGGCCATCTGGTTTTCTACACTTTAGATTTTAGATAATAAAGAGAGAGAGAGAGAGATAGAATGTTATGTACCTTATGGGTCTACTTTGTAAACTCATTTATGTGTTTAGTGTTCACATATGTTTAGCATGTGTTGATTCTCCACAAGAGGGTGCTAGTAGCACACAAAAGGGTTGCGATGTAAGAATCTTCCTTAATAACTCAATAATAATATTAATAATTATTATCATTATTATTGTTGTTGTTATTAAGATAATAGGAATTGTTTTAAATATTCTGTGAACAATAGCAAGCCATTCATATGAGCTTTTGCTGAGGTTTGGGTATCTGGAGATGTCTGGAGGGTCTCATCATTACTTTATTAGAAGAACACTTGTTAGAAAGAACAGTGAAAAAACAGACGCCAAAGCCCATATGAGCAAAATTTAGAACCCATCTGATTTCTAAATTTAGAAAGTCTGAAGATAGACTCCAGGTTTAAAGCAGTGTGCAGGCAAGAAATTCAGATGTTGTCAGCGTGATTAATTGCCGCTTATTAGAAAGAAAGTGTTTAGCCTCGGAAAGACATTTTCATATGTGTAGCACATATGTGTACATATGTGTACAAAAAGTAGGCAGAAAGCCAAGCTTCCATGGAGCTGCAGGACTTTAGCTGTGCTCAGGGTCTGATCCTGATGGTAGTGGGGTGGGGTGGGGGGGTGTGGTGGTGGTGTGGGGGTGTGAGTGAGGTGGAGGTGTGGGGGTGTGAGGGAGGTGGAGGTGGCGGCTCACTGGAATGCAAAGGTGCTGCCGTAGAGCTTCTTGGCCGTGCGGAATCGGGCTTCTTTAGCTGGGGGGCTGCTCAGGAGAAGGAACTGGTGTGACGTGTGCATGAACTTCAGCTGCTGCTCGAACCGATGAGTTACCCAGGCAGAGAACGAGAGACGAAACAGAGAGGGGGAGTGAGCAAACGGAGAGGCAGAGAAATGCATGCCTACAAAGTACTAATCCACTTAGAGTGGCCCTTGTTTGGGTGACTTAGGCAGGAACTGGATACTGTACTGGATACTGTACCCTGCTCAGAGGCAGTTTAACGATATGGGACCGGTTACTGGAAATGATCCTGCACACAGCAAAACAACATTGAAGGTAGTAGCAGAATTGATAAAAAAAGATAAGGTAACAAAGAATACTGTAAACATGTAAACGTGTGTGTAGGATTATAATACCAGAACTACAAAACAAGAATTGGTAAGACATATGCATACATGTGTATGTGCAATATATTCGTAAACTTGTGTATCAAAAGTTTGTCACCAACCATTGCAGGAGTGGATGAGCCAGTGGATCCAGTTTATCCATCTGTTTCTTTATCTCTAGATATGATCCCTGTAAATATGGGGGGGGGGGGTATTAATAAACAACATGAACACATTTATCATGTATTCACACCGAAGGGAGTCTCAGGTTAGGTATGTCAATGACAATCATGGGATATTTACGCCAAAGGCAGACTCCGTCAGAATACCTGACTGACACCCATTACTCCAGACAAATCAGATCAAACTTACATGAGAGATGTTCTGCACTAGTGTCAAAGCTCCTGTCACTATGTACTAATGACCTGGGCTCACAGACGCACCTGGGTCATCTCGCGTATGGACATAACGCTGTCCAATGCCTTCTGCAGTCTTTCATAATTCTTCTTCTGTGACCAGCCATAGAAAGAAACACACAGTGTACAAACAAAAAGCAATTAAGAGAAAACAGAACAAGCACATTACTTATTACACCCCAATTACACATAGTTCTTACAGTATGTAATTACATTGTAATTGTTATAACACTGTTATGACATAGTAATTGCACATTGTAATTACAATGTTTAGTTACATAGTTGTCAAACTAACAATCCTGGTCATTTTAGTGCTAACAAACATGTATGCTATACACCTTTTGTGTTTATCAGTGCTGATCCGAAAGAGGAATTACTATTGCCCTCCCGTGTCAATCATATCTTTGTTTACTTTCTCCATGTGCTTTCTCGTTTGATACTCCACCCTGCCACCAATATCTTGTCATGATTACTTGTTATCTGTTCTATTTAAACCCTATTAAACCCTGGTATTGTGTTCTATTTAAAAGTACACCACACTTACATATTTACATGACTTTTATTTTGAAAAGTTGACATAGCACAGAAGCACTTATTGGGTAGCATGAACCAAAAATAAAGCAATTATCTTTACACATATTGTAATGTGTGCTAGGAAGAACAGGAATTCAAACTGGCTGTTCTGAGCACAGCTATTAAAATGAAGAGGTCATTAAGTGGGCCATTTTCTGAAACTAAATCTAAACCTTACTACCCTGGGTGCTTTTGTTTTTCTTTATATCATAGATATGCCCACCATTACTCAGCTTACAATGGAAGTATGTTATGCATGAAGATACCCAGTCACCTTGGGGTTGAAAGCCAGTGTTTTGGGATCGTTGGGGTCCACACAGATGGATAAGGTTCAAAGATGATACTCTTACGAGGAGATTCCAGCGCAGCTCTGCACATGGCCACCAGCAGATCCACCACCTGCAGAATGATATTAAAAACCAAAAACACACAGAACATAGGAACTTATCACATCATTTCAGCAGCAATAGTGAAATGTAACATCTTCTGAAACACAAGCAAACGGGCCTGTGTGTTAGCGTGCCTATACCTCTGCTCCTGTGGCCACCTCCTCTGCTGCTCCTGACATCACTCCGAGAGTGTAGAAGGAAAACACACACAACTCCCTGGTGCACACCGCAGGCTTGGAGGAATAAACAGTCAAATACCACAGTTATTAGGAGAACAAAAACAACAACATAATCATTAGAGAAGGTCTCTGCTGAGTTATGGTGGTGTATTCACGGATAATAATGTTTTCCGGACAAAGTGTTTTTTAATTCTTTACCAAATAGAAAAAAACTGGCGTTCTAGGTTATATAAGGGCCACCTTGAGCATGGAGCCATTCTGGAAAACGTGTTGCTCGTCACACACCACGCAGTACTCGTTGAGTGTGGGGATGCGCTGCTCAGAGTACTTCATTATCTGGGAGGAGAGAGGGGGGGGGGGGGGGGGGGGGGGGGGGGGGACGACAAAGTCCTGATGAGAGGAACACCGAAGACCTCGCGGGCGGCCAGAAGATGGGGAGGACGGAAAACTGCCCCACAAAGACAAGCAGAACGGCAGAGTTTGTTCGTTCTCGTGTATATACAGGTCAAAGTAACTGCAGTACCGTGTTTGCTGCAATATCATGGATGTAGCTACACATCTGCGATGCCACTTTATAGGACTTCTCAAAACTCCATTACCATTCTGTTTTGTTGCATTCTATAGTCTGATTTATCCAGTATAGACAATGTCATGAAAGCACCGAGTATCGTTATTGGGTGTCTCTCTGGGTGGACCATGAAGTGCAAGGTGCTATCAGTACCAATGGCACTGAACACTAATATCAGTGCTAATCACTAGCATAACTGAACACTAATATCAGCGCTAATCACAAACGTCACTGAACACTAATATCAGTGCTAATCACTAGCATCACTGAACACTAATATCAGTGCTAATCACTAGCATCACTGAACACTAATATCATTGCTAATCACAAACGACACAACACTAATATCAGTGCTAATCACTAGCATCACTGAACACTAATATCAGCGCTAATCACAAACGTCACTGAACACTAATATCAGTGCTAATCACTAGCATCACTGAACACTAATATCAGTGCTAATCACTAACATCACTGAACACTAATATCAGCGCTAATCACAAACGTCACTGAACACTAATATCAGCGCTAATCACAAACGTCACTGAACACTAATATCAGCATGAATCACTAGCATCACTGAACACTAATATCAGCGCTAATCAGTGCTAATATCAGTGCTAATCACTAACATCACTGAACACTAATATCAGTGCTAATCACAAACGTCACTGAACACTAATATCAGCACTAATCACTAGCATCACTGAACACTAATATCAGCGCTAATCACAAACATCACTGAACACTAATATCAGCGCTAATCACTAGCAGCACACTGAATACTAATATCAGCACTAATCACACATGTCACTGAACACTAATATCAGCGCTAATCACATGTCACTGAACACTAATATCAGCGCTAATCACAAACATCACTGAACATTAATATCAGCGCTAATCACTAGCATCACTGAACACTAATATTTGCGCTAATCACAAATGTCACTGAACACTAATATCAGCACAAATCACTAGCGTCACTGAACACTAATATCAGCGCTTATCACAAACGTCACTGATCAATAACATCAGTGCTACTCACTAATGTCACTGAGCACTTATATCAGCACTTGTGACTAATGTCACTGAACACTAATATCATCACTTATCACTAATGTCACTGAACATATCAGCAATTAACACTAATGTCATGGGTTGGTAGCCCAGCAGCTCAAATACTAATAAATACTCTACAAATACTAATAAATATGTCCAGAGCATCTGCCCCATCCTGGAACGGCAGGTACAACTCAGCTTTAATACCTGTAACAATGTAGCTCGAGACATTTTAACATTACTTACAATTGCAAAAGGCACCATTCCCCCCCCCCCCCCCCCCACTCCTGTCTTCCATGTCTCTGGAACTGGCTCTCTTGCCCACGGGCAGTTTCACCTCTTGCTTAGTTCTGCTCTGGTCTGTGGTCATGTGGATTCTGCCTCTACATGGAAACACCAATACAGGTGGCAAAGCTTCACATGACAAAAAACACTGATGAATAAATGAAAAGTGAGAGAGCCGCTACAATGCTGCACGTCACTGATGGTTTTGCAATGTCATGGCAGATAAATCAATGCAGCTGCATGAATCATGCATTATTGTAAATCAGCAAAAACACAAGATCTACCGAGCCAGCAGTTATCGCCATAGCAAGCACGAACAGGATCAACTCAGTTAGTACACTACAAAGCCATGCCAGAAGATGAGTCACTCTATTGCAAGATGACTTTCCTGGTCGTTGTTTTTTTTCTGAGCACAACAACAATTAATAGCAACACCGCATGAGAAGAAAGCATCGCTCTGTTAGGGGTGGACTGAGACGAGGTCGGCATGGCCCGGAGACGCATGTACCTGGACCAAGAAAACCGTACTCCAGGGTGGGAATGTTCTTGCAGTGCCCGCCCGCCTGGGATGAGAAAAACAATTCAATCAGCTGCCGCGTGGTAATCTGCGCAGGGGCCCTGCCCGCCGGGATGGCCACAGTCTGATGGGTCAATGGAAACAAAGCATTATGGGAAAGGATGCCAGCCAGCCATGTTAGGCAGACGGAGACGATGGGGAGAGAGGCTGGGGAGAAGCTGGACGGGGGGGTGTGGGGCAGATTAGAGTGACTTTAAGCTGAAGAGGTGTCTGATGTCAGAATTACTTGAATTACTAGTTTTTTTGTTTGTTTGTTTCTGTTGCTATATATGCGAAGTAATGACTCTTTGCAGCTGTACGGTAGAGAAAATCTTCAAGCTTCAAGTCTTTAGCTTTTAAGAGAAGAAAACATTTGCATGCCAAACTAAATAATTCCTCATGTCTAGTGAGCAGTGGGTTTATGGGGGTAAAATGAGAAGATCTGTTCAAAGAAAAGTTGTTAAAATGAACACTGATATATATATATAAGGACAGGGGCCACATGTTATGCTATCTTATACATTTCTGGCAGGTATGTTGACAGAGTTAATCTGCATTGAGAGCAGGATCCCCACTGCTAACAGGAACGGAGACGCAGGCGGGACAGAGCTGTGCGTAAGGAGGGGGACACACTGTGTTGAGCCTGCCGTCTGACCTGACTGTTGGGGGGGTAGCTGAACAGCTCCCCCTTGGGGTTCTTCATGGTGCAGGAGATGGAGCGGTTCATGAGCCTGGCCACTCTTAGCTCAGGCACGCTCAGTTTGCCCTTCAGTACCGTGTCCTGGATGAGTGGGAAACTGGGAGACCTGGAGCCAAGATGGAGGCCATGGCCATGATGAATTCTGACACATCACATATGCATGCACAGACTCACATTATCTAGAAGACAAAAAAGGTTATAAAAACGGCACACGGTAAAGTCTGCATCATCTTTCAACTCAGTAATCATTTCACAAATGGAAATTAAGTCTTCTGCTACAAGCTGTACATTTTGAGTACAGCTATTTATAAAGGACTGTAAATGCCTATTAAGGCAGAAGCATTTACATTTCCACTGTCAAAACCCAGAACCAGAAATTAATATTAAAATGAATTATCATATTCAGGAGACAAAAAACTTAGCATGTCTAGTATTTGGATGACAGCACAGAGACAGCTCTTCACTTGCAATTAGAACTACACACCAGCACCCAACAAACCTCCTATGTTTGATTTGTCATAAAAAAATGTCACTGAAATTGCTTAGTGTCATAACTGCAGCTTGACAAATTGTACAGTCATACAAAAGCAGGCTGGTAAACTATCATCCCAGGAGCAGAAACACAGCTAATGATAAAGGAGGCAGACATGACTGTCATACTTTGGGATTGGGGAGAAGATACTGAGGCCTGCACGGAACTTCTTAATGGTCCCTCCCGCCTTGAACCAGCTGTGCCGCTTCTCCTGCTGGGCTTTGAGGAACTCATTACTCAGATGTTTTCCATTGCTGTGAGGTGAACGTGCTCAGGATCCTGGAGGGAATATAGCAGCTATTTCAGCGTGAGACCTTTTTTTTTTAAGAAGGAGAAAAGAGCGGCCCAACTCTGTGGCTGAAGGAGTCACGGGGCAGGAAGCCCCGGCTCTGATGCAGCTGTTGGCAAACGCAGTGCTGAAAATAAATGACAAGGACCAGAAGCAGAAGCACTCACTTCTTCAGCTGAAGTCCGAGGCTGAAGCCATCTTTGTTGGAGGGCTGAAACACTTCCACGGATGGCTCTGTGACAGAGGATAAAATGAACACCATAATACTGCAAATCCTAAGAAAAGCTAAGTTAGAACACATACACACACACCTGCACAGGCCACACACACACACACACTGCTTACCTGGTCCATCCAGGTATTGTGAAAGGGAGAATCGGAGCCGAAGGATGATGGGTTCTGTTCGAATGACTTTCCAGGCTGTCGCCACTTCCTCCTACACACAGAAACAGACACAGCACAATTACGTCTACCACAACACACCAGGAAATGCTTATGTCTGTTGTAATGACTGAAAACTACGTCTATGGCATAAACGTCATAAAAAAAGAACCATTACACACATCGAGGAAACTGATGTTGATGTGAAGGTCAATATCCACGTCATCAATCGTCCCGTACTCTCTGTGCAGGAACAAACAAGGACAGAACCAGATCCACAATGTTACATTTGGGATCTTTAAACAAATAACTGACACACAGAGCAGTCAATCTGGCGGTGAATCATGGAAACATATAATGATGCGGTGGACCGACCGACATGGACCAAGAGAATGAAGGAACCTTCTGGAACACGTGCAAAAATAGCAAAAGAAGGGCCCGGGTGGCTGAGGACCGCTCTGCACCTGATTGCCACGGCACTGTCCGTGTAAATGTCTTTCACGGCCTCGATGTCGGCGTCCAGCTGGGGGTGTCGGTACAGGTCAGCCGCACAGCTGCCCTGCAGGTGGAGGAGAGTGGGTCTGTTACAGGCTCCACACCCACACCCACTTACCCCACAGCTGCACACCCTCAGCAAGGTTTAGAGTACTTGTAGTATTAGTATTTAGTACTGCTACTCTGTGCATATATTATATTTCATCAATCTAAATTAGATTCAGAGATTAGGCACTATTGTTTTGTATGATCGCATTTGTAGGAGCTTTAAAATGGCTCGAGAGGCACCACTGGAAAACCAAATAAGCATTTAATGCTTGACATGGTTGACATTCAAAACAGAACAATTAACAATAAACTAGGACTGTAAAAAACACCGCTAAACAAACCCTTTTACTCAAAAGTCACAGTAGAATCCACCATTGGTTTATTAACCAATGATCTCTTTCATTCCCACCCATTTAATATGTATTGAAAACTAGGCTAATCTCTAAAACGTCAAGAAAGTAGGATAGCCCATCAATCAAAAGTGAAGACTTCTCTAAATTACCTCCCAAGAAGACCACTCTTTTAATAAGGGTCATTTTGTAGAATAAGGGTCATTTCTTATCCATTAAGAAGTTATAGTCATTACACAACCTGAGACTACAAAATTAAGTTAAGGTTAAGGTTAATATTAAGGTGCAAGTAATACATGCTGAAATGGGCTGTTCACCTGAATTCCATACAAGAACTGTTCTGGCTCATTCTCCCCATCCGAGTCCTCATCTGTCCAACACTGGCCTTTGATGTCCTGCTGAGAAGCAAAATGCTTGAAGGACAAATCACAGATGTCCTCAAAACCTAACACGTTAAAAATTTAAAGACGTCTTCCAGATGACCTTTGTTTAGCGTGAGGGACACAGAGAATACAGAGAACACGGCATGATATTTGGAGAACAGCTAGGTTGCTGTTCTATTGCCACCTGAACTGTCAGTTCACGTTATTTCAGGCAACCCACATATATCAGTTTGAAGATGTCACGTGAAGGACCGATTGAACTCTAAAGCAATGAACAGTACGTTTATATAACTAAGTAACATTTGAAATCTCCGTAACAAAGCGAACTGATAATTTTGAGCCTAGAAAAGCTACAGTAATTTCAATGTTCTTGGTAATGTGGCCTTACCATTGGGTCAGTCATTTACAGAGGCACCTTAGAGAGGGAGAGATTGTCCCCATCCATATCACGTCAAGCACCCCAAAGACACGGAACGTCCTGCTTCAGTGGGTCCTGCACTTCTGCTGCTCCAGAAGGAAAAACATACAGACGAGGACAGATTAACGGCTGTCCACCGGAGAATGAGAAACTGCAAGATCAAGATGGTGAGAAAGAGCTGAACTGAGTTTATGTGAGATTTAAATGGACGGTAAAGTTTACCGAGCCTCCTTTTTCATTTCGAATGAGTACTTCAGGGTCCACT
>NC_135212.1:18328047-18363047 GCF_052324685.1 Brachyhypopomus gauderio
GGGGGGGGGGGGGGGGGGGGGGGGGGGGGGGCGCTCTGGCTAACATAGGTCTACCCACAGATGACTCATAACTGTGACATCAACCAGCATGTGCTCTCTCATATTCTGCTTAAAAGAGTCTCCTTGGTGAATTATGGATGAGTACTTGAGATACAAAAGCCATACTTATCACTATACACTGTGTATATAGTACGGCTATACCCTATATTGGAGTTGGTTATAGTGTAATACTGGCATAATGTTACAATAATGATAATGGTGACTAAGGGAAAATCAATATAATGTTGGCTTTCAAATTTGAATAAGTAGACCAGTCTGCACAACACAGAGAATCTGCATTTCATTTGCCCATAATGCAGTCATAATATCAATTTTTCTAACATTCTCTTAAACTATAGAAATTAAATAGGTGCCCTGTATATGGACAACTATGATTCAGACATGTAATGTTTGTAATGCACTGCAGTATAACTTCAACTTTTAGATACCACTGAATTATCCAGGTTTTCATAGGCCTCTTAAAGCAACCTTACAGTGAGACCACATCCTAGACAATTTGATGTTGTCCTCGGTGGCAGACAGGGGAGATTTGCAGTGGGGTTGTCGGGTAGATTATAATGCAGTGTGACAGGCAGGGGTAGCTCAGACGCTGTGTGCTGATTGGATTACAGGTTTAGAGGTGAGGGACGGTAGAGAGAAAGTCAGAGGCCTCATATAACAGGTGCAAAACATTCGAGCACAGAGCAGCATGGGCAGTGGGAGAAGTAGCAACAGTGGTATTGTCACAGGTGGCAGGTGAGTAAGACCATATGTGTCTATCCCAGAATACACCCCAAACAGATGATGTCATCACACACCTGATCCGCTTCCAGCTGATGGTGAAGCTTATGACCCAGAACAAACTGGTGTTTCAGTAGGAATAATCCACCCAAAAGGTGCAAATATCAAAGAGAATGGATGTATCATACTGGCTGATTCAGCAGCAGGTCATATGTGATATTTCTTATTAAAAGTTGGTGGTGGTTGAAGTTAAACTGCAGAAAGGTTGAGAATCTTAATGTTATGAATCCTGAGCTGTAATTGTCTGGCTGATTCATGCTCAATAAAATAATGGAAGTCCTCCAAGAGGCATGTGATTCAGAGTTGAACTATTAGTATGTATAATGTTAACATGGTAGATGCTAGAATCTGTTGATGTGTGGAAGATGTATGTTTAAGACTACAGTTCATATAAACAATTTATTTGATCCCAGTTTACGTATGTGTAGACTATGTCATGCTTTAATACTGTTCCTGAAAAACTACAAAGAGAATGTTATGGGATTCTTAGTGTGTGTGTTTCATATGCAAATTAAAGAACAATTGTGTTTATATTGATGGACAATCAATGTAGTCTTGTCTAAAATAGGGCTCTTATCAAGAACAATTCAGTATATTATTTATGTCTTGTAAAATAATCGAGACCTCATGAAGGCACTTGTTTACTTTCTAACCTTAAACATTTTTCATCTTTTTTCACCTATGCAGATTTTAATCACATACAAAGCCTCCCACAGCAATTACAGCTTGAATACCAACTAGAATGGGCATATCACTGTAATTGGCAACTAAACAGGGAACTGTAGTATCATACAGTCTTAGGTTTGTAATTTGATATCTTTGTAGATATTTGTAGACATTTCTCCTTTATGCCACATCGTGACTTTATGATCTTGAGTGCCAAAAAAGGTTTCTGAGTGGGATAATCACTCAACTTTTAGGATGAGTTTAAAAATGGTTGCTCTTACGGAACAGCATTGCTGTGGTCTAACACTAGAGGGCGCCTTTGTGGCATAAATAATTTAGGCAGTGCCAATGTCTGATTAAAACAATTAACATTGTATGTTGTGAATAGGCTTTTTGCATTGTGAATTGATTATATTTGGAACTCCTATGTTTGGAGACGTAGGGATGAGAAGCTCTAAATAAATCCAATTTAATAGATACATGAATCAGTTGATAGTGATGGCTAACACGGCAGACAACGCGGATTATGCAAGTCATGAGATAAAATAGTTGAAATATAGTCTGCGCTCGACCTGCAGCAAGCCTGAAATGTAAGGAAGCAATGCGATGAAGGTCTATCATAGAAATCAATGGCAGAATAATGTTGAATGCCTGGGTAACGGGTTAAGTGTTTACTATTTGAAGGTAAAGTGATTTGAATGTTGCACCAACTGGAAAATATAAGTAGGTGCAATGACAGTAGCATAAAATGGAAGCACTAGCCACACATTTGGGCGTACGTGCATGTTGGTGGGTTTCAGATCTGGAATTACACGGAAGCACATATATTGTGGGTTGTGTTTGCCCATCCGATAGTGGCAGATGCATTTTTTTGGATTATTTTAATGATTAAGACATTGATAACGCACATATTTAACAACTCTATAGGGATTTGATATAAAATAGCTTACTTAATGCTACTTCGGAGCATCTATAGTTGCTCTGCGCATGCAGACGTTCTCTGATTGGTTATATAAAAGACCTTACTTCCTTCATTATCAGTCACATAACCTTCCACCGCAAAAAAAAAACACAGATCTGGTATTGGTGATTGTTTTAAGACGCATTAATTTCGTTTTTGCAGCAGCTGATTACATGTGACATTTTCAAGTGCGGTGTACATCGTAAACATTAGTAAACACTTTATCAATCCGCATAGGCGACCTATTAAGCCACCTGCGCACGGATACAGCGTGCTCGCATATAGTGCCGGTAGATCGCTGGATCACCTTGACGCGGTTGTGGCAGAAGCATCACTTGCTGCGGACCGGTCCTGTGGAGGTAAAGTCCGGCTTCTGGGGAGGGGTTTCATATATATTTTAACGTTATTTGATGTTTTTATATGTGGTTATCCCGAGATATGTTGTTATTGGACCTGGTTTGGATGGATAGATTTACTGCTACGTTTTTTTTTACTGAAAGGGTTGCATTTTAAAATTTACCTCATGAATTCTTACTCTTAGAGTAACTGACGTTTAAGATGGACGACCCGTCCGTACCTGTCGGCTGGTTCATTAACCAAGTTCTTCATTCTCACCCGTGAGCTTGAGCTCACCAGCCTGGCCGAGCAGTTGTTCGTTTCAAAGCGGAGGCCTAAGCTAACGTGCTAACGTGAACCAGCCAGCTAACTAGTTAGCCGACCGTTCACTTTAGTGTTTCCCGTACAGTAGTGGAGCTAGCGTGCCAAACACACTCGATACCTCGACCAGAACCGCCGAGCTGGGTCCGTCGAGGTGTGTGTGCGGGCTAAACCTCCACATTATCTCCCCGTTCGGCTCGCTTCACCTAGTCTGGTGCTTCTCGCTTCAGGAAAAAGTGACGCAGAGTGAAGGTGACTGCGTTAGTCTGCCACACACACCCCGGTGTGTGACCCTGCATCACACACTTTACTCATTCTAGCTTATTCCTCACATGAGATCTAACCTGGCTGTCTGTACTGGAAATGAAATCATCTGTTGCGGTGTTTTTCTTGGTGATGGATGGATGATGTTGCGGGATATTTGATGGATGATTTTGCCAGTTGCTTGTGTGAACGTCTCTACGTTTACGATTGCTGGGTATATATCACACTGCATTGCGTCTTATAGCCGCTTGACCAAGGTCAAGTTTATCCCATCCCTAAATGTCCTTGCCATGTAGGTCAAAATGATTTGTTTTTGCCTTTTATTTATAGTGTGGTTTTTTTTTTTTTTTTTTTTTTGTATTTCAAGACGAAATCCAAACCCTCGGGCATAGATAAAGGCCGCAGTTTTGTAAATCAGAGTGAATCTATTTCTGTGCAAGAAAGGTGCTTAAATTGTTAATTGAAGTTAAACACGTGTCTTTGTCTGTGTGTGGGAGAGACGTGTTATTATGTAGTTTTCTTAGTTGGCTCTTGGTGTAATAGAGGAAGTGGAACTTCATGTGTTGCACATGCGCACTACCATGCAATTTCCACACACGCACTCACCCTCCGTCCAGATTTCACCGGGGCAGTTTCCTCTAGCTGTGGGTGTGGGTCTATTGAAGAGCATTTGCAAGCAAACAGTCTTGCTTGCATCTCTAGGGGAACTCCTGATCTTGCTACATGTCCCCTGGTGGCAGTTTGGGGCAAATGCAGTGTGTGAAGTTCTGCCATTGGCAACATCCTTTTCTGTTCTTGCACTATTACACAAATCCTCCACTAAAACAGGAAGAATGAGTCACTTTCTACATGGCGTACATATCAAATGACTCAAACCACCCCACAGCATAGTGAGCCAGTGGGTAGGTATTGGTCATTTGAGAGGAAGAGGGGAGGAAATAATGAGGGCTGACGTAGCAGTGAACAGAACAATGGGGCCTGCTCTGTGCCCTTGTGTCCTGTGCAGGTTCACCGATGCAGACTGCCTGTGTTTTTAATGCATGAGCTGCAGCGGTGACTCCGTGGCGGGTTACCCGTATCTCCTTACCTCATTCACATCCTCGCCGCTGTAAAGTTTCCATGCCCAACCTGCATGCCCTGCTCCCTGAGCGCCTGGAGCTCTGCCCTACCACCTACCGTCCCTGTACAGCCTGGTGTGCTATCGGACGCCTGTGGCTATTTTAACGTCCATGTAATGTGAGCTTGTGGTGCTTTTGCTTGGCTGCAGTGGTTGACACACAAGCAGGTAATGTCCCAATTCACTCCTGCTGGGGCACAGCGTTAGGAGAGGCCTGCTTACAGAGGGCAGATTGCTCATGTGTGACGTGTGTAGCTTCTGCTCCATCACGAGAAGCGGACCAGGCCTTCCCAGAGCATGGAGGAGGCAGGTTCACAGCCCAGCCCAGCCCCAGGGCTCGAATCAGGGAAAGGGATTCGCTCACATTGGGGCTCCGGTGGAAGTCCGTATGGGCTGCGTATGTTTGTGTAGATCAGGCAGGCAGAAACATGGACGGGTAAGTGTATGAGGGGATTATATATGAAGCATTGTGATGGAAGGTGGGTGGTGTTAAGTATGCTCGTTCATTAAATTCACAAGAATGTGCTGTTATACCAGTCATGGCTTTCTCAGCCTTAATTTCCATGCAGTAAGAATTACCAGCACATGCTGAAATCGGTCATGTCTGAGTGTTCAATTCAGCTGTTTTTGTCTAGCAATACAAATGACTCCAGAGCTGTAATAAGGTGCATGTACTGCAGTGAATCAGGCCCTTGATACCTGCTTTTTGTGTGTACGTGATCAGTGACACTCCGTTGCACTGTCTAGGTCAGGTGGGCTTTCACACTCCTGGACACACACTAGCCCAGTGACGGTACTGTTTGTGAAGGCAGTGAGCTAGTTTATCACTTTCTTTTAACAGGGATCTGTTTTAGATCTTGTGTGAGTAGTTTAATCTCTCACATCAGGAGTGTAACAGTTGTGTAATGTCAACTCATTCATTCATTGCCCCCATAAATGTAATTTCCAGACTTCTGCTATGACTCTGTGCTTTACATAGTATGTGGTTTAGATTTGTATGCATATGAGTCACAGACTAGTAAAGATGCCTGATTGAATTGGAGTCTCTTAAGGGTGTGTGTGTGGAGCGGGGGGGAAGGAGGACTGCGTGCACACGCTCACGCACACACTTTCACATGTGAGATTCCTCACGTACAGAGGCTTAGTGACTCAGTCCTCCTCTCTCCATCACTGTCTGGACCGCAGCGCAATGAATGAGTTGCTGTTACCAGCTATTACTAACCACTGACCATGGTGGAATCCTCTCTGCATGAGGCCGCTCATTCACGACATGCCTTTTTGGAGAAGCTTCAGTTTTGGTCCCAGGTATTTCCCAGCTGCACACTTTGGTGCTTTCCCCTTGTTTAAAGACACCCTAGCAAGTCACTATTGCCACCGTGACTTGACTCTGCTCCAGGGTCGCAGACTGGGAGCTGTACCGGGCCATCGCACGTAGATGTATATGGTACGTAGATGTATATATGTACCAGAGCTTCATATATAGGCCAGCAGGTGTGTAGGGACATGCAGTGTGAACATGGTTAATCCTCTGTCTGATGCGTCTGCTCCAGCTCACATAAGGTCTGTGCATGAGTCTGCTTGGTTGGTACGAGTTGATGCAGGGAAGTGGAGCCTCTTTATTTTAGCCTCTGGTTTCCATTAGTGGTTGAGGCACATTCGGACTAGACGTGGTGAAATGGGGTATTGTAACGGGTGAAATGCCAAACGGTCCTGTTGAGCTCCAGTGGGACGCCACCACTCCTAACCCCACATGGGCAGGGCCATGCTGCAGTGACTCATTACTGCTTCATCTAACACCTTGCTGTCTGATAAGATACTGACTCTAGCACTTTCTGGAAAGTTCTGTCTACTCTTCCTGTAGTTCCATAATGTTTTACTTTAGCCTTTGATACCACCTAATGTATTAGTATGGTAGCTTTACACTGTCACTCCTACGTCATTATTTTAAACAATCCAGTAATTTGTTACTTCCATGTCTTTTAAATATTGCCCACCAGTTACATTGGCCAGTATTGACTGGGGAACTCAATGTTTCACAAAAGAATTTCTTTTATCTTTTTGTGCATTTTATTATTATTTTTTTTACCAAAAAATAAGAGGCATATAGTTATTACCATGTGGGCACAACAAAAACCCTTGACTTTGCTAGCAAAAAAGTTGTAGTGGACAGTCTTTTGAGGGAGAGAGTAAAGGCAAAGATCTGAGCAGAGGGTCCTCAGGAATGAGACGTCTCTTCAGTAGAGGAAGATTTAGTGTCTTCAGATTGTAGTAAATAACAATCTTTTCTTCATGAATTGAAGGATGAACTGAATACATTTTTTAATTAATTATTTGACCTTGAGTGGTGCCACACTACCAGTTAAGCCCATTCCAGACATTTGACCTGCTTCATAACATCCTTTGTTCTAATATGTCCATGAAGAAATTGGTGCATTATTGGATAGAGTTTAATCTTGCTGAGAGTTTCCCCTAACAGAGATCCATCGTAAATTAGGTGACGGAGAAGCACAAAAGCCTCTCACTCTTCACGGTGTCACCAAAAAGAAGCTTGTTGGCGGCCATGTTTGTGCACAGCTGGCACTGTGGCTGACATGAACGCTGTACCAGCACAGCCTGCTCTCAATCTGGCACCACATCACACCTTTTAAATGAAGTCTCCATGATTTTGGTGGAATAATTAGCAGGCTGGCACCTGAAGCCTGAGGCAGAGCTAGCGCACTGTGCTAACAGTGACTTGCTAAATTCATATCTACTTCAACTGCAGTCTTTTTATATTGCACTTAAAAGATTTTACAATACATGCACCTGTACTTGATACAGAATTGATCTGAAGGTGATACAATAGAGGTGGAGTTATAGTGTACATTTGACTATCATGTCCCCAGGGTTACATTTCATTTTATGGGCTTGTGGCAGTCAAACCTGTTCATCCTACCCAGGTCATTGTAAATGGACTTTTGTTGTTTTAGGCGATCTGGAGTAGAGACATGGAAGGCCTTGTATCTAACGCGTTCTTTACACACTTCTCTCTTTCAGAACATTTCTTGCCAGTTCAGCTCTCACCATGCCCCTCTGCAAGGTTCAGGACATGGGTACTGCCTTCATCCAGACCCAGCAGCTCAATGCCGCCATGGCCGACACCTTCCTGGAGCACATGTGCTTGCTGGACATCGACTCGGAGCCCACCACTGCCCGTAACACTGGGATCATCTGCACCATCGGTCCGTACACCCACACCAAACACCAAACGCCTGATTCACAGGGTCTTCACTGACTGCTGTGTAACTTTTGAGGTGTTTTGTACTGTCTGTCTCATTCTAAAATGGGCTTTTGCAGATAATCGAACATTAAGAGGCCAGTGAATGCAAGCCAAGCGTTTGTCTGTCTGGATAGCGTTGTGCACATAAGTGTGTTCTCTGTATGTGGGCGATGAATGCCATGTATTTTTATTATTGCAGGGCCGGCCTCCCGCTCGGTGGACATGCTGAAGGAGATGATCAAGTCTGGCATGAACATCGCCCGCTTGAACTTCTCACATGGCACCCATGAGGTTTGGGCATCACCTCACACAGTATACCCTCACAGATGCCCACAAACTGGTCTTTGTCTCATCAGAACACTCTTGATTTAGATTTCTCTCGAATGATGACTTGCCAGCTTTGCTCGGCCGCATAGAGAGACCTGTGCATATTACACCATTTAGGCTCAAAGGTTGTAGGCTAAATGGTGAAGGAGAGTGAGGAAGGGAATACATTTTGGATGCCTCCACTATAAATACTTTAAGACACTGCTGGCTAAGGCTTTAACTACTAGTACAGACAAAGTCGACGGTTATGTAAGCAGTGAGGCAGTCACGCCTTGGTTTTCAGCCATGGCCTGCAGCAGGTTGGTCTGTTTTTCCCCAGCATGTACACTCTTGCCTCTTGAGAAATGTCATGAAAACAAAGAGCAGGGGTACGAAAGGGCAGTGAACAAACTTCACCTCACTAGCTTGAATGCTCAGTTTCATTTCTTGCCCTCTACCTGATGAGCTTTTCTTTCAGTATACAGGTTTCTAACAATCCCTTTATTGTGTAGATTTCATCACCGCTCTTCCACTAAGGGATCCTAGATCATCTTTCGCTTCATGTGTACTGAAATGTCACTTTTTTTTTTTTTTTTATACCCCTCCCTGAAACCAAGGTCAGACCTGGAATCTGTCCTACCGCAGGAAGTGCTTTGAGAACAAAATTGCCGCTACTGGAATAAATGTCAAACCTGAACCAAGGCTTTTGAACGATTGTAATCTTTTGTTGGTATTTCTGATTTATAGATGCTGTCCTTAACTTTGAACAGGTTTGTCAGTGAGGTCATCGTGATTTGCTTGGTTTGCCATGGTCATGTGGTAGATTGCCCTGCTCGTCATTAATAGACCTAATTCAGATCTACCTGTTGAGTGATGTTGGTGACCTCACCGAGGGGGAGAGGAAACTCATCAGGATCATGTGTGCTCAAGTGATTCATGCGGAGTTATAACTTCTGTCTGGATTGTAAACGTGTGTCCTTAGACTTTAGAACTGCCTGACCTAATTTTTCTGGTATCGACTAACCTATTCTCTTTACTCGTGTTCATGGTTTGGACCAGTTGAGCTCTGGTGGGTGTTGGCATGCGCTGACCTACTTGAGAGTATATTATCAGTAACACTGACACCATGACCCTTTGCCCACACACTGTTGACTGTCCACATTCCTTTAAGGAGATCTTTTGTGCGGTTAACATTTTAAACAGAAAACTCAGTTGTGTTATTTGGCAGCGGTTCAGTACTGTGGCTTTTTGTTAACACAATGTATAGTTTATGTTTATTTTATTGAAATGAAGTTAATTATAGCATGGAAGGGTGAATACCATGCTTATAAACCTTTGTTTCTGCTTTCAAATCGGTTCCTTTTTTATTTCTTTAAATCTACAGTACCATGGTCAGACCATAAAGAACATCCGTGAGGCATGTGAGAGTTTTGAGCCAGGCAGCATTCAGTACCGGCCAATAGGCATTGCTCTGGACACCAAGGGCCCGGAGATCAGGACTGGACTCATCAAAGGGGTACGGACGTTAAACCTCTTCATGATGGCATGAGGTGTAGCGATACATGAACATGTGCACCTACGCACTGCGGAGCATGTCTGTTACACCACCAGTACGGGTGGACGTAAAGCACGTGCACACGCCTACACCATTTCTGCCTCATTGACTGTAACTTGAATTTTACTGAAGTTTTTCCAAGTGTTGGTAAGAGGTTTTGTCTAGCATTCATCTAATGAGCTAATAGCATTAACGTCATTGTGGATCCTGCAGGAAGTAATAGTAACTTTCTAGGAAATTCTGTCTAATCACCTCAGCTATTAGCTGTTGGTGCCCAATAGCCCAAGACATGTAAATCTGTAGGCCCTCCACTCCATTTTTGCACATACTTCTGTATCTGAACATTTCACAATGTCCTCAATGGATTATTGACAAATATTGTACTAGTGTAGTCTAGTGTAAGCATTATTTATGGATGTACTGGTTTTAGAACACAATAGATTAAAAAAAATTATTAAAAATGCCAACATGTGAGGACCATGTTGGCGCTGAACTTGATGTGCACCTGTATCATGACAGAGCGGCACAGCCGAGGTGGAGCTGAAGAAGGGCAACATGATCAAGCTGACCCTGGACGACAGCTACATGGAGAACTGTGACGAGAACGTCCTGTGGCTGGACTACAAGAACATAACCAAGGTGGTAGAGGTGGGCAGCAAAGTCTACATCGACGACGGCCTCATCTCCCTCCAAGTCCAGGAGATTGGTGAGCACGGCCTTTCCAGTTGCATGAGCATGACTGTACCTAACTGTACTGTGCCTGCATGACTGTACTGTGCCTTTTGGTTTAGACTTGACTAACGGATTTGGTTGGTTTTAAAGGAGTTATGGGTTTTTCTAACTTGACACATCTGGAAGGTTGAGGGTACTGCATACCTGAATCTCCCGTGGTCTCCTTCCTCTCAGGTGCCGACTGTCTGCTCTGCGAGATCGAGAACGGGGGCACCCTGGGCAGCAAGAAGGGCGTGAACCTGCCTGGTGCGGCCGTGGACCTGCCCGCCGTGTCCGAGAAGGACATCCAGGACCTGCAGTTTGGCGTGGAGCAGGGCGTGGACATGGTCTTCGCCTCGTTCATCCGTAAGGCGGACGACGTGCACGCGGTCAGGAAGGTGCTCGGGGAGAGGGGCAAGAACATCAAGATCATCAGCAAGCTGGAGAACCACGAGGGCGTGCGCAGGTGAGAAGAACCCGCCGCACCTGGCCTTCAGGCCTCCGCATGTCTCATCCATCCTCCAAGTCTCATTGGTCATCTTGTTCATTGGGGCTGTTCTTTCTACAAATGTGTTTTGCTCAAAGGTTTGATGAGATCATGGACGCCAGTGACGGTATCATGGTTGCTCGTGGTGACCTGGGTATTGAGATCCCCACAGAGAAGGTCTTCCTGGCCCAGAAGATGATGATCGGGCGCTGCAACAGAGCTGGCAAGCCAATCACCTGCGCGACCCAGGTCAGGCCTTCAAACATTTACCCTCCTGATGTCTCGTCCCGTCTGTTGTCTGGAGGTTGTCCTCTGGTGCTCGAGAGGTGTAGCACAGCAGAGCTCATCTTCAGGACCCTCCACTGTCCCGTCTTTCTAGATGTTGGAGAGTATGATCAAGAAGCCCCGGCCCACGCGTGCAGAGGGCAGTGACGTAGCCAACGCCGTCCTGGATGGTGCTGACTGCATCATGCTGAGCGGAGAGACTGCAAAGGGAGACTACCCCCTGGAGGCAGTGCGCACACAGCACAAGGTGAGAGCGCCCCCTACTGAAGAAGTCCTTTTTCTTTCTTTCTAAAAAAACATTTTGCGTAGGCCGTAGGCACCTAGTAAACAACTCTAGCCATTTATCAGTCAGAACTGAAGTTCCATTGCGCCATTGTTTTGTTTCTCATTCGTAACATTCTGCAGTACATTAGGGTCAGCGTCCAAACTGCATGTTGGTCCAAGGACCATTTTAGCAGCCAGTTCCATGGGGTTATGAGTCGCAGAATGGCTGTACTTTCACCCTCTTCCTCCATCTCATGCCTTCCCTTTTAGCGGGTTCAGGCATGTCCCCCCCCTTCTGTCTCGTAGCGCCTCTCCCTCTCCTCACTGTGCCCAGGCCGGGGAGGGGCCAGTCCTGGGGGGGGCGCCGCTCGGCCGTCTGCATGCCCCTTGTTGACCGCTTTTGGCAAAATTATCAGGATCACAAATTCACTTCCTCCTCATCTCCAGCCCAATTATATACTATTTGGGTAGTAATGTTACTAAAACAATGGCTGCCATGTCACTTCGTCTCTCACCCCCCCCCCCCCCCCCCCCCCCCCCTCCCTTCATAACACACACCCCCAAATACTTGTGCTTTTGGCTTCTGCATTTGTCTTCATTTCTGAACTCGGTTGAACTTGATTTAATACGAATAGTTTCAATTAAGTGCAGCTGAACCAAGGTGGATACCATCTTAGCAGCAGTTGAACTAAACTATTCCCGTAAGCCTGATTTTCCGGAGCGTCTACCTCCACACAGCCTCAGGGCTTCCTAGCCCTGCACGGTCAACGTCCCGTTGCGCTGTGCACTTGTGGTTTTGCTGCTCGCCGGCATCTGGTGGACGCAGTACCCAGAACGGGCCTGGACTTTGGTGGGTGACTGGGGCTTTTCTGTAAGGCACGATTCTCCATTCAGCCACAGTAACCCTTAATCTGAGCACACACTTCGTTAATTCGGTACACTTCAGTCTGCTTATGGTGGTGGTTAATTGTTTTAATTTGACTTTTATTTTTAAGTAATCATATGAATGTCTTGGGGTAGGGGTGTAATTTGAATGGTTCAGCACAGTGAATCTGAGATTTATTTTCTTTTCTTTTTTCCTCCCCATCTGTTCTGATCTGTGATCTAACACTTAATCCCTTCCTTTCATTTGTGTCTTTGCAATGTTCTCTCTAATGATCTTAATGATCTCTTCCCTGCTGTGTTCACTCTCTGCCTGCTTACTCGCACTCCATGTTCCTTCTCTCATCTCTTTCCTCCTCTGTCCTTACTCGCTCATTTCTCACACACCCTTCCTCACTCCTCCTCCTCCTCCTCCTCCTCCTCCTCTGGCCGGTCCGCTCCGCTTGCTTCACGGTGGGATCAGATTGCTCGGGAGGCGGAGGCGGCCATGTTCCACCGGCAGGGGTTCGAGGACCTGCGCAGATGCACGCCTCCTTCCACCGACCCGGCCGAGGCCATCGCCATCGGGGCCGTGGAAGCCTCCTTTAAAATCCTGGCCTCGGCTTTCATAGTGCTCACGGGCTCTGGCAGGTAGGCAGGGCCTCCAGGATCCGATCCGGGGGCGGGGACTCCTCGGATAGCAGCGATCAGGGAGTGGAGAGTAGGGACAGACAGGAAGTGTGAGTGAGAGAGAGAGACACCGCAAATGTTCAAGCCTGCATGCGTGGCGACTCATGACCCACTTTGGTTTTGGGCGACGGTGTACATTCGTTCTTCTGGGTACGTTTTTGTGACTAATCTCCTCTTCTGGAAAAGGGGGTGGGGGGAGAATCCATCAAAACCGGCACGTTCATTTGCCGTCTGTCTCTCTCACTCGCATGTGATGTGTATGATACTGGCGTGACTGAGCGTAACCCCTCCCTTCCCCATCACCCTCCCTGCCGCGTGGCGCCCCCCCCCCTCCCCCCGCGCTGCGTGACCAGATCGCCAGGGAGGCGGAGGCGGCCATGTTCCACCGGCAGCTGTTCGAGGGGCTGAGGCGTGCCTCCAGGCTGAGCCGCGACCCCTCGGAGGCTGTGGCCATCGGCGCGGTCGAGTCTGCCTTCAAATGCTGCGCCAGCGCTATAATCATTCTCACCAAGTCGGGCAGGTAAGAGCAGACGGGCCAAACCACACCGAGGGGCGGGGGGGTGGGCACGGGTGAGGCGCGTGTTCTGTGGTATGACCCTGCAATTGAGCTGGCATATAAGGGGCATAAAAGAATTAAAGGAATAAAGTCCTTTTATGGTCTGTAAAGACACCAAAAACCAGCGCAGACCTCAGTAGATCTCCTCCTTAAATACATGTTGGGTCATTCCGAGCAAATCTCAACTAGTGATCGAGTCTCGTCAACCCCGTAGGTCTTATTTCAGCTCCTACATATATGGCCTAATTTGAACTCAAGTGGACATGGAGTTCTCTAAAAGACGCCATCTTTAAGTACGCCATTTATAGACTGACTTGACAGAAGACTGAAATCCAGTAACTTGGCTATGCAGTATTCACATATATGGGTGGCTATTATGACTTGGCAAGAAAATGAAGTTATACGAGTAAGCTAGTAATGAGTAACTTTAACTGAGGGGCATTTTAGCGTTGGCTACAGCTTCCTGTTTCACAGCACTACAGTTCCCATTGGGGCTTTTCTGTAGCACAGCAGAATGGCTTGTGTGGGCATTGGTGATGGTAGGCCTGTACACCCGGCCGAGCTGATGGTGGCTGTAAGGCAGGACTGTGCTACAGGCAGCAGCGTGCGTGCTCCATTCCACATCTGTCCCTCTCCTCTCCCCGAGTGAGTGCAAGAAATGGCTGGTTAAGTGCAGAGTACGCTGGACTGGGAGGATTTTCTGCATGGAATGTCAGCTGGTTCATTGAGTCGTATGTAGGGATAACGATAGCCATTTTCAGGTTCACCATCAGGTGCATTTGATGTTGAGGTGTGTGTGTGTATATAGAGCAAGTGATTTCTAAGTAGCATGCCCTTCTGCAAAAAAGTAATATTAGAGGTATCTATACACATTTGTTTAGCTTTTGCATGTCATTTAGTTTATTCATTTTGTGGGGTAAGGGGATTTCCTGCTGTTAAAGGTGGGCGTGTGTTTTGTGCATGTGTGTGTTGACATGAACAAAGCTACAGTCCTAGTGCAGCGAACGTCATGACTCAGAACATCTGGAGAATTGTTGGACAGTTCTACCATCATAATAATACGAGTTCTCCGGCTGTTATAACCTGGGATTGTGTGTCCAGATCTGCTCACCTGATCTCCCGTTACCGCCCTCGCGCGCCCATCATCGCCGTGACCCGTAATGGGCAGACCGCCCGCCAGGCCCACCTGTACCGCGGCATCTTCCCAGTGTACTACAACGAACCCGCTCACGACGTCTGGGCAGAGGACGTGGACCTCCGGGTCAACTTCGCCATGGATGTTGGTAAGCAGGCAGCGGAAGAGTCCCTGATCACGCACCCTAGTTGTGACTCTCCGAACCCTAAATGTTCTAGGAGAGCCTGAGCTGGTGTTCACTCTACTGCCTGCTTTTGTAGGCAAGGCGCGAGGATTCTTCAAGGCCGGCGACGTCGTCATTGTGCTTACAGGCTGGCGTCCAGGCTCCGGTTACACCAACACCATGCGCGTGGTTCCAGTGCCCTAGACGTGATGGGGACAGCCCTTCTACTTCTCCTCCCCTCCATCTATCCATCCTTCCCTCCTCTCCTCCCTCCCTACGAGCAGGCCGGTGTCGATGAGGTCTCCCAGGCTTCCCCTTCTGAAGGGCCAGTTTTGGCAGGAGCTCGTCCGTCAGCTTAGTGCTTCACTTAGTTGCATTCTTCTATTTTTGGCACACGTGCCAACACACAACAGTCCTTCATTCCTGTTCGGCCACAGCCGCGCATCACTCGTTCCACTCCTAACCATTCCTACACACTTATGCCAGGCTGAGGCTGGTGGTCAGGGCAGCGTTTCTGCACGTCCGTCACGGTTAACCGGGGGCCCAGCTGCACCGGGCAGCGGCCGCCACTGTCCCCTCATCCTCTCCTAGGACACCGCTGCTGGCCACAGAACAAGCAGTGGCTCCCCGAAACAAAATGGCTCCTCGCACAGCGCTTGCGTCTCCACTTTCCTTCACCTTGACAGAGGGACCCGTTGTATCTGTAGCTTTTGTTTCTCCCCCCACGTCTGTGCTTGCGTTGTGGTCTTTCTGCACTGTGCTGGTTTGCATTCCTGGATCTACTGTAGACGATGTTACATCCTGTTTACTTGAGTTTACGTTTGGGCAACCAATGCCACATATATATATATTTTTCCTAACCTAATAGAAATATTATTGGATGCCCTTTAATTATATTCTACAGAAATTTAATGGGGGGGGCCTTTTGTGTTAAATATTTGAGGGCAATAACAAAATGTCAGAGTTTATTAAAAGATGAGATTTATCTAAAAGCTGGCTAGTTAATCAGGGTCCTGTGCACTTCCTCCCTCTGTCTGTGTGTGCTGCCTCCTGTGTGTGTCCGCACGCTCGTGTGTGTGGCCTGTTATCCACCTGCTTCTCCTGTTGTGGCACTAGGGTAATGACTTATAACGTGTATAAACCTAGTTGTGTTGCGTTGTTGAAGACTGGATCAGTCAAATAAAGGTTAAAAACCACACCTGTCCTGCCTTTTGCATTGGGTACTTTTCAGCAGTCACATATTTAATGTTCATAGACCTCAGTTATGCTGGACCTACTGCAACATACAGTGGATTTGTTTGCCAGCTGTGGCTAAATTCAATCAGCTGATTTCTTGATATTGCACATGGTCACCTCCATTTGTATTGAGTATATTTGGTTAGCGCTCCGGTCCACATCTTTAGCACCTGCAGCATATGTTGCTGTTTTGTTGCTTGACAAAGACAACTGTAACAAACCACACAGACATTTACATAATGCAACTTATTTGATTAGATATACCATTCTGATTTAAACCTCTTTTTTTTATATATCGACATTACACACTAAAGCAGTCACAATCATTTAGAACACAAAACACAGATCCAGTACTTGTGTTTAATAGACCAGAGGAAAATGGGTCACTGGTGGTCTTGAGTGTAGACCACCCCGACCTGTCTCCTGGCCTCATCCATAATCTCGGCCAGCAGGGCTGAGTCAGCGTGAGACATGCGTGAGCTCTCCTTCAGGCCTGGAGAAAGAGACAAATGCAATAACACCAAGATGTCGGGCTGGTCCGTGTCTATCCACACCGTTTCCACTTTTTGTAATATCAAAAACATTTTAAACATTCAAAATACTACCACCTAGTGGTTATACTCTGACATGCCAATAAAAATGGCTGGGGTTTGTTTCCCTGAATGAATTGTAGGAGACGGGGTGGAGCAGAAACCAGCTGTGTGCATTATAACTGATTCTGGATCAGTCGCACAATTATGTGAATCTAAAAACCTTACAGACCATCTGAAAGCACATTGCTTCGTTAGACTTGTGTAGATGGTTTTCTGCGTCCCCCACCTTGGAGAAGACACTGCCTCACTTCCTCTGCCTCGTATCTCATGCCAGTGCTGTTGATGAAGTTGAGGGGGAGGTACGGCTCGGGTACAGGGTACTGCGTCTCTTTCCCGTTCACGATCAGGGACGTGGGACACCACATGTGAGCAGGGACCTGTTCGAAAAACAACCTCTGGCTGTGAAGGCATTACCACTCCACCAAACACCAAAGCTGAACCACAGCACGGTTCCGGTCGTGGTCTGCACGCATGTTCATCTAAACAGGTCACTGCTGTGTCTGTATCAGCACCTGCCGCACAGGACTGTGTAAAGCGTGTCTTAACGAAGGTGCTGATAAAAGTGTTCATGTTACAGATGTAGAAGCATGCAGAGTATATGAATATGTGAACGTGAGCAGAGCACACGATTGGGCTGACCACAGACGTTCAGGCCACTCACGCTGATGGTTCCCTTGGTTCCATTGATGATGGCATTGTTTGGAAGCTCCACGGACTCTGAGCATGTGCATACAGCCAGTCTGCCCCGTGAGAACTTCAGAGTGATCACCATGCTCTCATCTACTCCTGCAATGCACATCGATTACCATTTAAAAACAGGATTTACAGATTTAAAAATTGTGGGATGACTGCACTGGGCTACAAAACAGCTTTGGCTGCCACGTGACATTTTTCTAGAGAAAATGGAGGGAGGAAGAAAAGCAACAAGCAGATCTTGGTGTGGGGACTTTAATACGTATTGCCTAAAAAGACCCAAACAAGTAGCCAAAGACAACGCACGTCTGAGCCAGCAGCACCATTGGGCAGCGCTACATGCGAGTTTGGATTCTGGCAAATGGAGGAAGGGTGAAGGGTGTTCAGCACAGAGGCCTGTTCTCCTTGATCCAGACAGACACAGGAGCACCCTGGGCCTGGGCTTCAGAGGAGAGCCAGGAGGTGCTCAGGGAACGCATGCAGGAGCTGGTCGAATACTGCAGCAATGGGGGCATCAGCTGGGCGCGAGATCAGCTGGGCCTCCGATCTGCATGTGTGGGATATTGAAAGCCTTGAAAGGGGCTGATCAGGACTTTTCCAGGATGTTATACTGTTTGCAAAATGCTGTCCCTTTTGACAGCTTGTGCAAGTGAAAATATTCTGTGCAATGTTTTATAGCCAGCACAAAACACTATACTAGTCTACTTCATTTCAGGTGATAAAACATTGTTTTGGTTCATGTAATACAAAAAGAAGGGTTGTGAACATGTGCCTGTCTTACTGTAGGCCACTTCACCACTTTATCTACAACGTACATGTAACAATCACCCTTGCATTATACACAATGCAACATCCCCTGTAGCAACTAGGAAAGAGTAAAAAAAAATCAATAAATCAATTCTTTATGGTTCCACAGTTTAACCGTTCAATCGAGACGATCGATCGTAACATGGCCCAGTGTGGCCCTGCTCGCACCCGCCTACCCGTGTCTAGACAGACTCCGCTGGCCTGAACACACTCGGGCTTCTCCCCGTCGTAGACCATGAGGACGAACTGCAGGCAGTACACGCCGATGTCCAGCAGGGCGCCGCCACCGAGCTCCTTCTCCACAGAGCGGGCCGTGTCGAGGAGGGGAATGCCGAAATCTGCACGCGCCATCTTCACCTCGCCGACGGCATCGGCCGCCAGCAGTCGGGAGATCTCCAGGGAAATGGGAAAGAAGCGCGTCCACATGGCCTAGAGGGGGCGGGAGAGGAGGGCAAAGTGTATGGTGCAGTTACCCCCCTGTGGCAACAACTAAGGCAAAGGCATGTTGATAAATGCTTTAATAATCTGCTGAAAAGCACAATATAGGCTTATATACAGTATGGATGTAGTTAAATGCTTATATACATTGCTCAAAACAATTAAGATTAAAAAGCACACTTAAATTGCACACCAGACCCTCAATGAATGAAACTTTTTTACTGATTTAAATTGTTGAGAACTAAATAACATGGCAATGGTCAATGCATGGACGTAGTTTTGATTTCATAAGTGGGGGGGACACAACCTGGGGTGGCGAACTGTTGAGCGGGGGGGGGGGAGGGATGGGGGGGGGGGGTTGAATGAAAATTGTTGAGCGCTGCGAACAAAAATTGTTGAGCGGGGGGGGGGTGGTTGATCCTGCATGATCGGAGCTGCATGATCCTAGTGCTAGATTTGTCGCTATTTGGATATTGTTTTTTTAACCGTTAAAAAGTGGGGGGGACATGACTTCGTCGCTACTTAAATATTTGGTTTTAACTGTAAAAACTGGGGGGGACCAAAACCGGCTTTTGAAAAAGTGGGGGGGACATGTCCCCCCCCGTCCCCCCCCAAAACTACGTCCGTGGGTCAATGGGCAACAAAATGCTGGAGTGCTGGATTCAAAATCTCACTGACAATCAGTGTATAAAAAACTTAAATCACAGGTTGATCTCATTTTTATGTATTTCATCACAGAAACTCAGTAGTGTTGGTAGTGACTACCACTATTTGGTAGTGCTGGTATCACTGATACGTAACAGGAACTCACAAAAGGTATGGCGTTGTCCTGCACCATGAGGAACCCAGACCCACTGTAGGGTCTGACAACAGCTGTGAGAATTCCAGTGTGTAATTCTTTGCCCACTGATTAGTAAATCTGATATTCAAAATACTAGCATTGATGTACCCAGGTTCATGTTACAGCTTTAACCATCTCACTCTCCTACTAGTTGGTGTACCTGTGAAATAGACCTGCTTACCTCCATCAAGAAGACGTCATTCGCCTTTGCCGCGGCCACCAGCTCCTGCACCTCCCTCAGGTTCATAGCCAGCGGCTTCTCACACAGGACGTTCTTCTTGGCGTTCATGAAAAGGACACCCACCGGAAGGTGCTGGGGATGGATGGTGCCCACATACACCACGTCTACAAAAGGTGAGATGAAGACTAGAACAGTTTACAGGATAATGATCTCACTCCAGCACACTGCTACCAGCTCTAACACACCTAACCAGTCCATAAAAGCCTTGATGACCCGCATCTATCTGCTCCAACCTTCCTGACTACCTCGACAGATAGGTGCCTCGACAGAAAATGTTAAACAGTAAAACAGCTATAGTAATTTTCCAGCAGGTGTTCTATGAGTTTCATACAGACTAATATTAATAGGTTTATGTACATACCGATCTCTGGGTCTTTGGCCAGTTCCTCATAGCTGCCGTATGCACGGGGGATGCTGTGCTTTTGGGCAAAATCTTCTGCACGCTTCAGGTTGCGTGCCGCAACAGCAACCACCTAAAATTGCATTTGGTACAGTAACGCCACCTGAATGTCATACATTACTGGTGCAACCAGATTATAATAAAACATGGAACATTTTGGACGTTTTATAAGTTGGGTTTTTACAGGAGTTCACAAAAGAGGGCGCTGCACTTTCAGAAGAGTCCTCGTGACCTCTCTCTCTCTCGACAAAAGCTTTGACACAAATATGAGCACATTTCTGGTAACGCGTATTTAGTGCTGTGCTCTACAAAACGAGGATTTATAACACCTCATTTAGTCACGTTTACACTGTGCTGCCACGTACCGGTTCGCTCTAGCTGCGTTCGTAACTTAGTTGACATGGACGTTACATTTAGTTTATATTGCTCGAGTCAAAACCTAGCTTCAGAAGTGACATTTACTTAGCTAAGCTAGCAATATTGACTGAATATCAATAAAACGATATTCACATACAGCATGACGATAAGTTAGTTAACAGGGTCCCTTTAGCAATACTGATGGGGTTTGTGTACACACACTCGCACAACATTGCCACAACTGTCAACAAGCTGCCTAGGTTTTACCTTACCGGTTTCATTTGCAGCAACATGACAAACTATTTAACGGGCTCTGAAGTTCAGGAAGAGGCGTAAGTGTCCTGAAACAGGAGCAGGACACCTGAAATACCTGGTGGTGGTCTGGCGGGAGGGTCTTCAATGCAACCGTAAAATCGTGGCTAATTTTCCCAGCACTGCAAACGCCCCACCTGATTACCATGATGGCGACTTGGAAATGGAGATCACGTTGAGATTTCTGTGGTGTATTACCAATGAAAGGAAAACCAAAAGAGGGCGACAGACACATATTAGTTAGGCGCCTTTACAAGTGAAGGGCAGAATGGCTTTTAATTCACACTGGCAGAACCGATCATTTTATTTCTTAAATACGAACTCAACCTTAATTAGCAATTCCTGACGCAATTACAGTTTTTGCAGCTGCTATAAGACCCAAAAAGTAGGCTACTTGTAGCACAATTTTCCAAACCACTAACCCATGTACCCTATCTATTGACCTGGTGCTCTAAACCATAAGCACATGCTCTGCCTTGCACTCATTTAGAAATTTTAAAACACACCATATGCAAAACATTAAATACAGTTCTTTACATAAGACAGAACATTCAAAACTGAAAACGTGTTTCTTTCGGAAAACACTGCCACGCGACTGCACCCACCTACAAAAATCCAAACCCAGTCCTCACAAGTGAAAACACTTCTAGCTAGTTTTTACAAATCTTTAGACATCAGAGCCTAATCCCTATAAAAGAGGCTACAAGTTGCAGATCTTGGTTTGCACATCAAAGGAGTTCAATACTGCACTGAAATGATGATGAGGACAAGAATGAGATCAGAGTCAATCTGGCTGACCATGTCAACCATGCACTGAGTTTTCTGGAGGTAAAGGGTCCAACCTAATCTGTGTTGCTAGCATCATCCAGACATTTCAAAATGAGAATAGCATACCGGTGGGAGTGCCAGACAGGTTTTGTGTGTTCATTTTAATTCTTTATTAACTCCTTTTTAGACAGTAAGGAGAGGATCACACAGCCACTCAACGTTTTTGTTTCCTTTTTACATACGCTGTTCAAACTAGGTCATCACTCTTCTAACATGACATGAACACGGTGAGCCTAACAGTGCTAAAATAAACACAAGTGACTGTACAGAACAAACACGTATGACCAAAACAAACCACATAATAACATAATTTATCACATTTAACCAAACATTTACTCTTTTAGCGTACTCCCTACTGCTGCAATTGCTCATGGGAGGTAGTGTACTCCATGCTCCACCCCTATACACCAGTGGCAACGCCACAATATATAAGTAGACCTGTCCTCTTACTACATCATGTTTTTGCACTACTAGCTACCCCTTGCTGGTAGACGAAGATGGCTATCAACCTCAGAACAGAAAGAGGCCATGGTCAGTATTATCACAGCAAACAACAGCTTACGTTTCTGACAACTACAACAACTCATCATTACTGGCAATGCCAGCATCAGGAACATCCATTCAGTGAGGCTATCCACACTGGGCCAGTGACAGTGTAAAACAACTATGAATAAGCGCAAACATGCTCTGCTATCCACTCACTGATACTTTATTCCAGTGTCCTGTGACACACAGTATTGACAACTTTATACAACACCAATGTCAGCATGGCAGCGTCGTCATAATGTGTGCAGCCATTTGCCAGAATGGTGGCGTTAATCATCATGCCACTCTTGGTCCCTACAACACTGCACATCATCACCTTCCTCAACAAAGAGCTCAACACAGCTCATTCTCCACAGGGGGATGACCCAGAACAGTTTGGACGTTGTTATCGTCTGGGACAAACCATTTTGCCGGGCTGCTCAAGTACCAAACTGGTTCACTGAACAGCCATAATTTGTACAAGTCTATTTTTTTGTTTTTCTTTTTTTGTAGTTTTTGTTATCCATATGTTTACAGTATATACAGCATGTGTTGTGTTATGTGTAGAGTTTGGATGCAAACATATGGTTTTGACAAGGATTAAAAGAGTTTTGAAATGTTTACTTTTTATGTGAGATGTTTTGCGTGTTGGGTGTGTAGCATTAGCTGCTATGTGTTAGGTTTTGAAAAAAGGAGACATACTTTAAGAAATCGGGTCTTAGAACTGTACTGTGGAAATAACTGACCTAACATTAGTCTATTTGCTACTTTCCCAACCATAATTTTTGGTCATTAGTACTGACACCACATCAGTATACCTGCAGTCTCTAATGCAAATAAACATTCAGAATGGCTTCAGATCAATATTTGTAAAGTACCCTGTAGACATGTTGTAGCCTAAAATTAGCATATGAACTACCCAAGAGTACTATTCTGACAGTGGCCCTAATGTAAATGACACTCGTTATGACTGATCCCAGATCAATGTTTTAGGCCCCCAGAGCCATATAATCAATTTCCTTATGACCAACCCTAGATCAGTATTCTTTCAGGAACGCCAGGCATATTATCGCTCTGATTTTGACTGACTTCTAATCAGTATTTTTAAGAACCCTCCTCAGTCATTCAGTCCGCAAATCACTATCGGCCCTACTTATAGCTCCACAAGCCATATAATTACTTAATGACCCCAGATCAGCATTCTTTAAGAATCTCTGGAGCATGTAGTGACTTCAAGGTGCTTAATCATACCAGAAACGTAAATTGCACTATGAAACACATTCAGCCTTTTTACTGTCATTGTTTGAAAAAAGGACTGAGGTACAGTCATTATCTGGACTATAACATTGTGATTGGAAGTGGAAGGAAACTGAATTTGACAAATACATAGTGTCTTTTCTGAACAGCGTAAAATGAATATTTGTAATGGTGATTGTTATGGTACGACAGATATAATACTATTTGCTTTGCTATGTAGCAAAATCAACAAGTGTAAACTGAGGCAGATGGACAGGGTCCCACTGAAATGCTAAGATTAATGTAGCGTACTTGAGGCTAGTTAGGAAGTGTAACAAACTTTATACGCAACGCAATTTCGTTACATTCTACCTCATGTAGCACCAGAGAAATCTGCTCAGAAAGAAACTGCTGTTCTCTTCTCCAACATGAATATCAAACAGCCCAGGAGCAGGTTGCTGAATTCTCCACATTTGAGGGAAACGGCTGCCATACAAGCTACTATGAATGACATTAGATCAATGGGGCAACTCAGTGGGAAGATTAGCATGATGGTTAATAACTGCCCCCCCAGAGGTAACCATACAGCCCTCCTAAGTCCAACCACACCAGCGGGGGGTGCGTTGGTTTTCTGACACGGGGACAGTGTTTGAACCCTCAGCTCACTAGCCATTAACCGTTGTCCACGTTTTAATTTATTATTTTCATATTTGACACGTTCACTTTGAAGGTAAATGTAGTGCATTCGCCGTCCTGCTGTTTTTACTTCTGCCAGCGGCGATGTACAGCTGGTGGATCAGCTGAATTTAACTTAAGTCAAGCAGGTGCATGGAGAGGAAGCTAAACGTGGCACTCAGGTAAACACAAACGGCATGTGAGTAGAAAAGCCCTTGCGTGCACGGCTGAAAAGGAGGATATTTTGCCACGACTCTTGAAGACGATAATCTTCAATCTTTTATGATAATCAGTTGCTGTCTAGAGAGATGTGATGAGATGTAATCATCTCACTCTTTTTCTCATGGAGAGACTGGTTTTTCGGAGAGGTGCTAATGGATTCAAATTCTAATCTGTATTGTTAAATAAAACCTGTGAATTATCCGCTTTATCTGATGAATTGTTAATTTGTGGTACTGAAAACACAATTAGCAAAACACTGGATAATAATTGCATGGAAATATGTGTCCTGGAAAATGATAAAAAGCTCAACATGGATCAGTAGATCAGCTCTTCTAGATTTGGTAAAGCTAAACAAACCCAGGCTTTACTAATAGCAGTGGCTGACCAAAATAAGATTGACCATAACACTTGATTGTTCTGATTGATTGGAAGCACACTTCTCTCTGGAAACTCTTCTGCCCTCTGGAGCTACAGTCGTCCTTTCTGGAGATGCAATCTTTACCACCAGCATTTCCTACAGCTGGGTGACTTCTAATTAAAGAATATTGTCACGCTCACTACATGTGGTTGAGTAAATCATTAAACAGAGGTGGAAAATTACACAACTCAAATAATCAGGTCATAATGTTGGGAGTTTTTATGGCATGTTATAAAAGGTCCCTAGCTGTGATGTAATATGACCCTTAAGGATTTAGATCTGCCAAATCTCAACAGAAGTAAATCAGATTAAACGCTGCCCATTTCGTTAGAGAGCACCCTTAAATTTGCCTTCTGTCAGAAAATGTTTATTGGATCAGTTGAAATCTCCTCACTGGCTTCCTCTGAATGCCGTGGCATGAAGGGGAGGCCGTCTGATACCACACACGCTACACTCTCTGGACACTTCTCTTTGCTTTTCTATTCCTCTTTAAATGTTCAACCTTTTCATCTATTTCCTCTTTCATACTTGAAAACTCATTTATCTCTCCAGTCCAAGTTCACCCTTCCATTTACTTTAAATTACCCATTACTGAGAACTAATTATTTTTTAATAGTGTCATATAATTTTTTTTTCTTTTTTAGCTTTCCTAGCAGTAGTTGACATGTATTTCATGGAGATGATGATACGTTTCGCACATCAGAGGGGACAGCCATCTGGTGCAGTTATTGACCTGCTAATCTCACCCACCCTGCATCATATCAAATCAAATGACATTCTTCCTTATGTATATGCATACAGTTTATGTTTATATGACTTTTAAAAGCTGCCTTTGAAAACAAAAACCACTGATCAGGATCACCACTGATTACTTTCAGTTTCTAGTCCCACAAAGTAGAGTTCATAATGGGGTTTAACGTTTCAATTTTTTTTTCAGAAGTACAGCCTTAAATGGTTTGTGAAGAAAATCTGAATTATGACAATAGGCAATAGCAACAGTATATGTAGCATTGAGCAAACCAGTTATTAAAAGGAAGTAATTGCTTTTATTCCTCATCCCAAATTCACCACTGTTCACAGTATTTTGACTCATGGTAGTTTGCCAAGGTACATGGTAAATGGGAGCCTGTTTCTTCTGAGGTTGTAGGTTGTAGTCTTCGTAAAAGGCCTTGAGAAGAATGAGGATCAATCACCGCAGGTCCTGGTCAAAGGCCACACCCACTTGCCTTCGCACTTCAACCATGATCCCAGCGAGCAACTCGGAGTCTGCCAGCATCATTCTGTCACTCTCCTTCAGACCTAGACAGGGTGGTTTGATGTTAGCTTTCTCTGGTAGGCTTGCTTTTAACTTTCACTGGCTGAAACTCAAAGTTCCAGTCTTGGAGACTGAGAAGACTTGAGGTTTTGGCATCATGTTATCAGTTCTAATATCATTATTATTCATCATATTAATATCATTCATATCAAATATTTAAACAAAACATTCCATTGTTACCTTTGAGTAAGCACTGTCTAACTTCCAGAGCTTCATAGCGAAGGCCCATGCTGTTGGTGAAGTGGAGTGGCCGTGTGGGCTCTGGAAGAGGAAGCTGGGTCTGCTTGCTACTCACCTCCAGGATGGTGGCACCATGTATGGGGTGGCCAACCTAAAACAATGCAACGTTGTTTGTTCTTTCTTCTCTGGCCTTGCACAGGGGATTTTGCATACATACTGTACTTTGTAGGTGTGATTTTCTGCAAGAACCATTGAAAAATGGTTCTTGCAGAAAATCACACCTACAAAGTACAGTATGTATGCACTAGCAGGAATTTAATTGTTCTTTCACAGCTACAACAATGCTAAAAACCTACTCTGGTGGTGCCCTTGGTACCAGTGATTGTGGCATAGTTGGGAAGAGCCACATTGATGGAGAACGCAAACCAGGCCATCTATTTCGCGAGAACTTCAGAACCACCACCACTGACTCATCTACTTCTGTGGACAGAGCTCCGTCAGATACTCAATGGTAGCAGTCACATATCAATCACTGCATTAGTCCTGAGCAACTGGTATGTTCAAATATTTGAAAGCCCAGAACTCAAACTGAATCATGACGCTACCTGACTAAGACACTTTTTCTTATTTTGGAAACTAGCTTAATAAAAAGATACATTCTGCATACACTAATTCCAACGGCTGGTGTGAATAGGAGAGAACAGATGTCCCAGCAGTCACACAATATTGCAGTCAATATTGGCCAAGGGAGACCGTAACGGCTTGTGGCGTTTGCCATCATACCTGAGTTAAGTAGCCTCACCCACTATGTCCTCCACGAGCAGCCTGTCCAGCTCGGTATACACAGAAAGACACCTGGACCACATCGGCTGGAGACCACACAGAGAGGAAAACGGTTGACAGAAATGGGACATTACAGATCACCACAAGAAGAGAAAGAACAGTGTCAAGGTGCATCTGCTACACTATAGGAATGTACGTAATGCTCATGATACTATTGCATAATACGACAAATACACACAGCATTAATTTGCAGTAATTCTTCATTATCCTGTTGGCTTTCTTTCTATAAGCAATATTAACAGATAAAAACAAAGGCAATGCTTAAAGCATCTGCATGCTTATTGCTCACTTGGATGGCATAAAAGTGTGTTAATGGATTTGGGCATCACTGCCAATAAGTAACAAGTGAGTAAAGGCTGCATCTCTCTTCCTGCTAGGCTGTCACTAGACTGTAATAATTGTGATCCAGCTGCTCAAACGCAAACAGTAATTTAGTGCCACAGGGCATTCATTGCCAATTAAGGCCAAATGCTTGATCCATCCAATTAACACTGTCCCCTCTTTAATTTTGTTGTAGTGGCTTAAGTTTGAAACCAAATGCCACATCCTTTCATTAATGTGGCCACAAAACACTGCAACAGATGGAACAATGAAATAGAACAGAGACAATCGTTTGTTTTTGTGACCATTTTATCTAAGCAAAACCTATTTGAAATGCATGACAGTTAATAACACATAGTTTGATTGCAGAATTTTGAATAACATTTATGCATTGATTTCTAGTATTGATAACTGCAATGAGCATGTACCTCCATGAGAAAGACGTTGTTCTTTCTGGATGCTGTGATGACCAGTTTGACCTTGTTGAGGTTAATGGCAAAAGGGTCTCTCACACAGCACATTACTCCATGAGGAACAGAAGGTATCTTCAGGTGCTCTGTGTGAAGGACTATTCTGCACACCCTCAAATGCATATCTAGGCGTGATATGTGTAGGTTATAAAATCTTACATACACATGCACACATACAACTGCTACACATACATACATACATACATACACAAAGAATCTGGGTTTTTTTTAAAGCAGAGGTCGCCCAGTCTGGTCACCGGTATCTGGGTCATCTGCCAGGTCCTGGTAGCTCCCACAGGCCCTAGGAGTGCTGTGAACCTGAGCAAACGCCTGGGTTCTCTCCAGGCTTCTTGCAGCCAACGCCATTATCTGGAACGAACAGAGATAGCCTTCTAGTAGCCAGCTGAGGATTGAGGGTTGCCAGGTGTATATAATGATTAGATGTAGAGGAAGCACCTGGTGGTCTCCCAATGGGGGCGTCTTCACGGCCACGCTGAAGTCATGGCTAATCTTCCCTGCTCCACAGATTCCCCATCTAGTCTCCATGTTGGGAAAGTATTAGAATAAGTTTGTTTAGGAGATGCAAAATGTAAAGCATCTGTGTTCCTCTCTATAAGCTCAGACGATAATATATACAGAGACGGTTGAACATTGACTCACACCTTTAGCATGGGTTCTCATGCCCTAAAATGATTTAAAATCTTAGAGCTGAGGAGGCTCAAATCTCTTTCAGAAGTTAGTAGGGTGTTATGAAAGTGGTTACGTCTGTGTGACCCACATGTCAGGAGAGTATCACACAGACACATCAAGCATCACTTCTGAGTATTCATACGCTTATTTAAGACTTTACCTCTTGTACAACTCAAAGAGCTCAAGCTGATAATTTTATTAAAAAATAGTTTGGTGAATGCATAAGGAATGTACAGTGTATTATAGTATGGTATAGAATTTTGAACGAACTAATTAAGAAGAAATCATTTGTGATTAAATATTTTTTTGGTCTTTATAACACACTTATAAATGATATATGATGATACTGTTTGGAAAGAATTTCATTAATTTCATTAATACCTTCATTAACACCTTCATTAATACCTTAATTACCTCATCCCTTCTGCAGGATGAAGGAAGGCCACAAGGGATATATACTGCAAATTGTTCTTTTGACTATGTTCATGTCAGAGAAAGTATTATTATGCTATTATTTATGTGTTATTGCCTTTCACCTAGAATTATATAACATTAGTTCACCCCATTGACATACAATGGCTGCCTGTGACTCTTCACGCTCCTCAGTGACTAATCACAAGTGCATCTGGGATTCTGACTGGATGTAGACTCAGCCAATAGTTGCGAAGAAGACGAAGAGTTTGCACCTTGTCTCCCGTACTTTCACTGTTTGCGTGTGAACCTTGAGCTAGTCAATAGTAGAAAATGAGCGAAAAACACACTTTCTCTTATGTAACAGGCTACAGTGATGCAGGGGTCAGACAGAAACCAGACGGAGGTGGTCTGACCCAACTGTGTCTAATAGTCTCGCCAAACTGTAAACAAAGGTGATGCTTCATTCAGAGTGTTGTGTGCTCAGTACAGCTTAAAAGGGTGGAGGGGGCAGTGTAAAGTTACAATGACTAGGCAGAAACGTGTGTGAAGATCTCGGATGTATCTCTGCATTCGCATATGAAGGTTAATGCATGTTAAACTAAGGGTTTTACATGGAGTTTAACTCTAGACGCACTATCATCCCAGAACAGGAGCTAAAGTACAGATTTTTAGGGTGTATGTAGTACTAGTGTAAAGTTGGATTGTCCTTCCTGGAAGGGTGTTTTTATTGGCTGTTTTACGCGAGCAATGCATATTTCAAATGAATGAATACGATCGATACATCGATTAAACGCTCACGAAAAGTGTCTTTAAATCGTAAATTCCCCCCAAATAACCGTCCTTTGCATTCCTTTGTCCTGGGATCTATTTCATAAAGACGAGGCATGTGATTGTCTCCAGAGACACGGCAGACAGTCATTAGTCTGAACTGACCTTCACGTTCCTCATTCTTCAGAAAGCTCTTACTCAGCACTGCTGTTTCAGGTCATTATCTTACTGAGCAACCAGCCGTAGCCCTGATGGAATGGCCCGTTTTAATAGCCATGCAAGGTGAGTTCATTGACTTTGTGATTAGGCAAAAATATGATCTGTCTCTGTTATTTGTTTGTTTCTTGCTTTGTTTGTATGGGGAAGCAGAAAAGCCATTCTAGTACTGGTTGATTTGTGGTGATTCTGCCAAATGATCTCCATTAGCAGTGCTTGTGGTTCAGTAAGCTTGTGACATCCTTGGCCCTGCCTGGTCTTACAGGGTCCTTCTGAAGCAGTGTTCATAGTCAGTTTGAGTACTTCAGCTTTAACACGTTCATAAAAACTGACTCTGGCATTCAGACATACCCTACCATTTCATTAGATTTTGCATGATTTTCATTTAACTAAAAAGCAGTTAGAAAGGACAAGCTGTTTACAGTTTAGGTGAAGAGGTTAATCATGGTTTAACTGGCTGTGACTGTTTAATTTATCAGCAGTTTACGTTAAGTGTTGAACATCTGGATCTTCTAAATTCAAATAATCTGGGTTAACGATCAAGAGTTCAAAACCTTCATGTTGTAATATTGCAAATTAATGTAATTTGTTTTCAAGCACGTTATTACTTTACATACAACAACCACTAGGTGTCAGTGTGCAGTCATAGTTAAACGTGCCAAAAGTATTTCCAAGGCTCCTTAGGTTGAAGCACATAGACAATACATTAAATGAAGCAAAATTCGAACAGTGGTTTGAAAAGAAATAAAAAATTATTAATTCTGATCGTATTTATCTAAATTATTTAATGTAGAGATGAATTCTGCTGTGGCATTAATCTTTCACATGTACTCCATCCCAGTTTCCAATACTTACAATATGAATTGATAACATGTAGGATACCATGTCCACCTTTTTTCTATTATTTAGGTACTGTTAATCGTTATTGTGTGAACACCTGTAGATCCAAAGAGTCCTGCAGTGAAGACAAATCACAGAACACTGCGTTTTCATTCATAAACACGTCACCTCTGAGCCTGACAGGGAACAAGTTATCAATGACTGCCACCTCTTCCTTTTACGTTGCACCTCCTAAAGGATTCTGGGAGCTGTGTGCCGTTGTCATAACGACAAGGTACCAGCTGGGCAATTTGCATGCAAATGGTATGGGGCTTGGCCTAATCTCGCGTCTCTAGCGCGGGACCTCGTTGCTATGGGGATGCCCATTTTTCTTGGTTCGTCTGGAAATTCGAAACGTTTCCGGTTGTGTGGTTGGAGACTAGGGGATAATGACGTCACGGGTTGTGAGAGAAGACAGACAGGCAGAAGGAGGCAGAGGGCAGGAGAAGCCCGATGATGAGGTACAGGTAGGTGTTTTGGTGAGGAATTGTGACTTTTGTGATAGATGAGAAGTCCAGAGGTTCTGGGGAGAAGGTAGGAGATTCTGGTGTATGTGTATGTATGTTTGGGCGTGGGGCGTGGGGGGTCCTGAGGTGTGTACTACTACTATTACTACTACTACTACTAATAATAATAATAATAATAATATTCATACATTTTATTTGATGGTGCCTTTCTGACACTCAAGGTCACTTTACATAATTTAATATAAAATATTACAACAATAATAATAAATGAAGCAGCAAAACAGAGAGACAGTATTCAACAAATAAAATGGATAAAATGAACAGAGCAATTGGAGTCAGATGTTCTAGGCGACTCTAAACAGGTACGTTTTGAGACCCGATTTAGAATGTGAAATGGAGTCCGAATTCCTTAAGTCAGGAGGTAGAGCATTCCATAACCTAGAGATAGAGCTACTAAAAGCCCTCCTTTACTGTATAAATTTGATTGATTGTGGGATGACTGATGACCAGTGTGTGACTACAAACTTTCCTGTAGTTCAGAACTGCACATGTTTTTTTCATGAATCCACTGGACCAATATGGATGCTCAATATTTATGCACCAGCCCAAGGTTAGCAGAGGTTGTGAGACTGAGTGGACTGAAGCTGAGTGTAGCTGAGTCCTGTGTGTCCTCAGTGTCCTGGGTGTGCGTGTGTGTCCTGTGTGTCCTCAGTGTCCTGGGAGTGCTGTGTGTCCTGAGTGTGCGTGTATGTCCTGGGTGTGCATGTGTGTCCTCAGTGTCCTGGGTGTGCATGTGTGTCCTGGGTGTATGTGTGTCCTGTGTGTCTTCAGTGTCCTGGGTGTGCATGTGTGTCCTGGGTGTACGTGTGTGTCCTGGGTGTGCGTGTGCGTGTGTGTCCTGAGTGTGTGTGTGTGTCCTGTATGCCCTCAGTGTCCTGGGTGTGCATGTGTGTCCTGGGTGTGCTTGTGTGTCCTGGGTGTTCTCAGTGTTCTGGGTGTGCGCGTGTGTCCTGGGTGTGCGTGTGTGTCCTCTGTGTCCTGGGTGTGTGTGTGTGTTCTGGGTGTTCTCAGTGTTCTGGGTGTGCGTGTGTGTCCTGGGTGTGCGTGCGTGTCCTGGATGTGCGTGTGTGTCCTGGGTGTTCTCAGTGTCCTGGGTGTGCGTGCGTGTCCTGGGTGTGCGTGTGTGTCCTGGGTGTGCATGTGTGTTCTGGGTGTGCATATGTGTCCTGGGTGTGCATGTGTGTTTTGGGTGTGCTAGTGTGTCTATAAGTGTGTTATAAAGAAAAAATACATCTGTATTACATTTGTAAAATGTAAAGATGTGTATGTATATGTAAAAACTGAAATATTCCATTTACATACATATTCAGATCTTTGACTTGGTACTTTGTTAAAGAACTATTGGCAGCAATGACAGTCAAAAGTCTTCTTGGGAATGATTCGAGAATCTTGGCGTACCTTTCAGTTCAAAGTTTGTTCTCTTGTTCTCATTCAAATTCAGCCAAGCTGTATAGGGAGCACATGTTTCCAGGTCTTTGCACAGATGCTCTACTGGGTTCAGGTCCAGATTCCGACTGGGCCCCTCCAAGACTTCCACTTCTTGATGGTATGCTTCGAGTCACTATTTTGTTTGAAATGCAAGTCTTGGCGCCAGCCTCAGAGTTTGGACACTGTACAGGTATCATGCAGGATTGCTCTCTATACTTGGCAAGACGAAAGATACTGTTGAATAAAAGGGATAGGACAGCCTACTTGGAGTTTACTAAACAGCATGTAAAGGACTCTGCCAATATGGCAAAAAGAGTCATTGGTCCAATGAGACCAAAAAAGAAAAGAAAAAAAAAACTCTTTGGGTAGAGCAGCTCGCTTGATGTCTAGTGAAAAACTGCAGTGCACATCACCATCACTGGAATGGTGAGATATGGTGGTGGCAGTAGTGACACAGGCAGAGAGACTGGTAACAAGTGTAGAACATCCTTGAACAACCTTAAAGAAAACCTCTTCCAGAGTGTCCGAAAACTCTCACAGTGGTGACAGTTTGCCTTTTCAACATGATAATACAATAATGTCCTTAAGCATACAGGCAAAACAACACTGGAGTAGCTTTGGGGCAAATCTCTGAATGTCCTTGACTTGCCCAGCCAAAGCGAATCCTTAAACCCCATTGAATATCTGGGGAGAAAGTTGATGAAGGCAGCTTACAGACGCTCTCCACCCAATCTGATGGAGCTGGAGACGACCTGCCATGAACGTTAGGATCAACTCCCCAATGGGCAGAGATGTATCCAAGAAGACTTTACAGCTGTAATTTCTGCCAAAAAGATTTAAGATTTTGATGTAATTTGTTTAACGCTTTGCCTAAAACCTAAAGTCCTAAAAACAAAACACAATAAAGTGAGCAAAAAGGGGTCTGAATACTTTTTGAATTTACAGTATATGCAGATAGTAGAGACAGTAAAAATGGCAGTGTACAGTTTCCAGAGAAATGGTGTTTTGGACAGATGTCCTTGTATATATGAAGTGCATATATGTATGAGTAAACATATGCAGTGTATGTTGGCAGCATGTGCTAAAACACAACTGAGTTAAAGATCAAATGGGAGAAGCAATGGAGAATGGTAGAGAGCATCAGGGCTAAGCTCCCACCCGACCTCCAGATCTACAAGCAAGCAGGACCAGTATGTGCGTAAGATCCACCATCCAGGGTTTGACATGACATAACTCATAACATACGAGCACTGACCCCCATAGATAAGCCAATGAGGGAATCCCTCAAACAGAGGAGGGGGGGTGGAGATGGGGGTGGGGGGGGGTCACCATGGAAGCAGAGAAGGTACCATGGCAGCAGAGGGGATTGAAATTAGACAGTTGTATCAATGGCTGGAAAAGACAGGACTGAAAAACAGCATGGAGGCATTTATCATGGCAGCACAAGATGCAAAGGAGCCTTTGAGATGATTGAACAACTAACAATAGGATGCAATATGCTGGCAGGGAAAGTGTACACTGAGAGACATAGCCACGTGAGACATAGCCACGTGAGACATAGCCACGCGAGACACAGCCACGTGAGACATAGCCACGTGAGACATAGCCACGCGAGACATAGCCACGCGAGACACAGCCACGTGAGACATAGCCACGCGAGACATAGCCACGTGAGACACAGCCATGTGAGACACAGCCACGTGAGACATAGCCACGCGAGACATAGCCACGTGAGACACAGCCACGTGAGACATAGCCACGCGAGACATAGCCACGCGAGACATAGCCACGCGAGACATAGCCACGCGAGACATAGCCACGCGAGACACAGCCATGTGAGACACAGCCACGTGAGACACAGCCACGTGACAGTAATCATATAGAAGAACATATGGAGTGCTTATGAGCTGCACATCCCAAAGTCCAAACAGGAGACCCAAAGATTGGTGTAGAACAACAAAGCTAAAATCCAGTGAGAGACAAGAAGGTGCTGGTAAACCAGAACGTTAGATGCAGAAGATGCATAAAACAGCAGTGGTAATAGACGTGGAGGTCCCAGGAGGTCCCACGAGACAGAAACATCCAGGAAAGCAAAGGAATACTAGGAAGTGAAAGAGGAAATAGAATGTAGGAGATTAATATCAAGGTTGTCCCAGTGGTGATGGGGACAACCGGGACTTTGATCCCTGAACTGGAGGAGTGGCTCCAACAAATCCCAAGAACTGTGTTCTATCTCAACACAGAAGAGCACAGTATTAAGAACCGGAGAAACACTGCACAGTACCCTCAAAGATAGATAGATAGATAGATAGATAGATAGATAGATAGATAGATAGATAGATAGATAGAT
>NC_135212.1:18365547-18395547 GCF_052324685.1 Brachyhypopomus gauderio
TGTTGGTGTGTATGTGTGCGTGTGTATCCCTGTGTGTGTATGTGTGCGGGCATGCAAGTGTGGGTGTTGCAGTTGTGCAAGTTGTATTTTTGCAGAAAAATATTTAAACTACGACTCCCTTGCTATGGTGTCTAGGTAATTCAGTGCTAGTACTTTCCACGTCTTGATTGGACACAGATAGTTAGTCACACTGTCTCACAAAGCAGTAGCTATGATGCCCAAGAGGAGTAGACAGTAAAAGAAACAGAGACAGACAGACAGAGAGAGAAACAGAGAGAAGGAATGAGAGAGAGAGAGACAGACGCTGCCCCGTTAAAGATGATGTTAAACCAGTTCGTTCCACTTCAAAGCAAAACTGCCCAGCTCAACAGTTCTCAACAGCATAAACTAACATATATTATATAAACTAATCACACGGCAACACTCTACACAGCCAAGCAGAGACAGACAGAAAACAAGGAAGAGAACGAAACAAGAGGCAAAGAGTACAAAACAATAGCCGTAAGCATGAATTCATAAATGTCCACGTGACCAAATCTCAACAGCCATTAAAAATCCGGACTTTAATAGGCTGCCTGTGATCCCAATAGGGCAACAAAATAACAGAACACAGCATTCCCACTAACTGTGCATACACATTCTCGCTCTCTCTGTTATGTTGATACAGTATTCCTTACCAAACACAGACTTCATTCAAACACTTATGACCGCTGCGTCAAACATCTCATACTTGTGGAACTTCTTCTTGCGGTGAAGTAAAGCCAAAACGCGGGTCACGAGCTGGAACCACCTCGCACGTGAGCTCCTCTCTACAGCTAATACCGTAAGCGTTATACTGACACTCCAGGAAAGAACTAAATCATAGAGACAGGCCTTGCACCTCCACAAGGTGACAAGGTTTGGGATGGTTTTGGTTTTGGACTAGGGCCACTTCCAACCGTATAGTTTTCTAGTGATGTGTTCCCACATTTGGCTTCCAGTAAGAACTCTGGCAGCTGTATTTTTAATCAAATGAGTCTTATTGTTTTTTAGGAGTCCCTTTTGGAGACTGTTACTATTACAGTAGTTTTTTTTCTTCTTCTTTTTCTTATTTTTATTGTTGCTAGAAATTAAAGTAGTAATTTAATTGTGTTATTTTTGCTAAAGATAAAAGCATAGGTGAGTCTCTAGGTCAGGAAATAGCCAAACGATTTTGGTAAAATTCTGATTTAGTATAATACGATTGGTATGATAATAGATAAGAGTCTAATAAATCAGAGCCTGTTAGTACTGCAATGTTAAGAGCTAACTCTGTAGATATGAAGTCTTTCAAGGTCAATTAGCCAGCACCTCTGCTGTCCCCAAATATTGTAATCTCTGTTTATTTTCCTTCAAACTTTTAAACATTCAAACTTCATTCAATAGATGTGTGCAGGGCACTTACAAAGTAAGTCTAGGGGTGCAGTGCAGAATGTTGTAAGCATAGCTGTAGTAAGTATATCCCATAAAAAGGTTTTACCAAGAGAAAGCTTGTATACCTTAAATAAGAATGGCCCAAGTGTTGAACCCTGGGGAACACCCCAGGTCACCAGCACTATTTCAGAATCATTATTTTCGGTTGAGGCAATGTAGTGGCAGGTATGAACTAAACCATTTTAGGACTGTTAAAACTCTGTCTATAAAAATCCTGTCAAACTCTGTCTATAAGGATCCTGTGGTAAACGGTATTAAAGGCAGCACTGAATTTTCGCAGAACTAAAATCTATAAATTTTTTCTAGAATCTATATTCAAACAATTGTAATTAATTACCTTAATTAGAGCAGTCTCAGTTCTATAAGTAGGCTCAAATCCTCACCGAAATTTGTCTAGACAGCTATTTAAGAATAGCTATTTAAGGCGAGTAGATTTTTTCCCAGTGGTTGGATGATTTGAAATGGGTCTGTAATTACTTAACAGAAATGATTGCGGATTATTCCTTTTGTTATGAGAGGCTTCACTGCTGCAGTTGTTAGTAGGTTAGGAAAAGGGTCAGGTGGGAGGTGAACCACATTCTTTAAAAAGCTGGTCGGGACGGTCGGTGTCAAGGCTGCAAGTGAATGATTTGAGGTAATTCACTGAATTGATTCATATTTAAATGGTAATAGAACTAAAGTGGGACATTTAATCGTATGTTTACATGGTGATGATGGAGACTCTGGCTTAAAGGCGAATATAGACATGGCAATGGCCTGTCTGATATTATGAATTTGTGCTAAAAAAGGGACCATAGTACTTTCATTAATTTGATATTAATTCAGAGGCCGTAGGTTTATATAAGCTTGTTAGTTTGTCAAATGTGGTGACAATGCTGGAGAGAAAGAATTATTTAGCTTTACATATCATATTGTAATTAAGCAGCTTTGGATATTTCTTTGTAATGCATAAGTTTTGTTTCACACCTACTGTGTTCAGCCTTGAGTCTCGCTTTAGGGTTTGAACTGCAGTAGCATTTCCCAGTGGTGCATTCTGCTGCCATGAAATTATTTTAACTATAACTGCTGCAATCTCATCCATACTGCTAACAATGTTTGAGCTGAAGCTGTCTAGTGGAGCGTCAACACATTCAGATGGTTTACACGGGGCCTTGCACATCTGCTTGAGGAAAGCATAATTGTAAGCAAAGATCTGACTTCAGATATTAAAAAAGTTCCACTTTGAGATGATGTGATAACATTTTATTCCCAAATGTATTTTGCCCACAATTACGTTGTATTTCATTTGTAAAATTTCAGGACTCAATGAACATGTGCATTGTGGAAGATGAGCTATCACAGGTGATGTGAAATAACAGCAGGAAATGAAACAGTGTTCATTCATTGTGTGATGATATTCATGACACGAAAGGTCAAAAGGACAGTTTAACTAAGAAAAATAAAATGAAAATGAAATAAATGAAATAAACTAAAACTACAAATTAAGTCATCTATTCTACAAGATAATACTCCACAACATAAATCCATTACACAGTTAAATAAACCTACCCAGCATAATCTGCAATGATTAACACAAATGAAAATTCAAATTCAATATAATTAATCACCATTTCAAAGTAATCAGGATGGGACATCAGATGAATGAGTACCTGCTAGTCAAAGGGTGAGTGAAAGTGTGAGTATCTGGGCTGAGGCTAAGAATCAGCTAGATATAGCCACAGCAACAGATCTTTTGTAGAAAGTCGGCTGGGCTTGATCAGTCTGGGTGCTGTAAATCTGCTAATTTGATGAACATTTTCTATGTCACATTAATATGTGCAGAAATGAGAACTCGTTGGGGCTGTCAGTGACTTCAGCCAAGTTTAATTAGAAGAGATTACTGGTATGGTTCCCTTTCCACATGCTATGAAAAGTGTGTTTGCATATAGAGGCTCCGAATAAATTGGATGAGTGTGACCAAAGAAGATTAAAGTAACAAGAGTCTCAAATGCACTAGTTTTTTTGTTTGTTTTTATTTTGGTGCATCAAAGTCATTTTTATGACTAATACATAAGTAAACATGTTTGGGATGGCTTCAGTCATCTGTGTCATTAGATGCCCCTGTGTGTGCACGTATGCCTGTAATTGCCCCTTACTTCACCCCTCACCCCAGTCCACGCCGCTCTCGGCATGTGGCTCTTGTGTGTGAGTCCTGCCTTGGCAGTGTGTGTGAGTGTGTGTCTGCTGTGAGCTTATTAGTCGGTCATTTATTACACCTGTCTTTAGTAATGGTCCTTGTTAACGTGTGTACTTAAGTCTGTGTTTTGTGTTTTGTGTTCGGTCGGTGTTTAACCCAGTGTAGGCCTTACGCATTCAGCCCACGCCATCTGGGGCCTTAATAGATTGCTACCTGCTCTGTTGTTTGTAGTTGTTTCTCATTTCATGTGCTCCATTCCGATTTGTTTCATAAATAATAAACGCCTATTTGTGTTATGCAAACTTGACTGTGACAAAATCTGCCCCCATTCAAAAGGGTTCTAATGGACAGGGTCTAATGGACAGGGTTAAATGGAGGGGGTTCTAATGGAGAGTGTTCTAATGGAGAGTGTTCTAATGGACAGGGTTCTAATAGACAGGGTTCTAACAGACAGGGTTCTAACATACAGGATTCTGACATATTATGGTTAACTGCAACAAACGAGATGTTGTTATTCAAATCAACCATTGCGTATTCAAGGAAAAAGAGCATAAATTCTTTACGCATCACTAAGACAGCAAAGACACCCATTATAATATCTGAGAAGAAGGTTTAATCTTTGCATGCATAGTCAGTAAGCCAAGATATCACTGGTTCCATTAGTTGATGTCTCTGATGGATTTAATGTGCTGTATGTTTTGAGATGAAACAACAGCTGTTCTCACTCTGTGTCTGTCTCTCTGTAACACACACACACACACACACACACACACACACACACACACACACACACACACACACACACACACACACACACACACACACACACACACTCTCTAAAGATGGGCTTGAGTATGGATGACTCAGGCAGGGTCTGGTGACCAGCAGGATCGTTCTTTCTGCACCCCTCCTTGTTCTGACATTTCCCAAAGGGCTCATATGGAGTTATCCCTCTCCACTCCACACACTGCAAACGATGCCCTGCACACTAGCTTCCCTCTTACAGGGTTAAGTACACTTTGTCCTTTTATTACACACATACACACACACACACACACACACACACACACACACACACACATACACACACACACACACACACACACACACACACACACACACACACACACACACACACACACACACTTGCACGCACATATGCATGCACATACATGTGCACACACACCCCCACACACATTCTCTCTCTCCTACTTTCTTCCACTTTTACCTTATAAAGTTTACCAGATTTCTCTCTGTAGAAATCCGTGCAGCCTCAGGCCGAATTGCAGTCCCAGCTCAGCATTTTTGCTCCGTGTCAAGGGTTTTTGCAGAGTCCGAACTCTGTGGCCTGATTTGTTGTTTACATATTGAAACAAAGAAAGAGAGACAGCACATTGTCCTGATCCAAAGCCCCTAATAATTCAAAAATCTTATCATATACAAATACATAACCTGTTTTATTGGATGTACTCTGAAGGGTACCAAACGTTAACATGCCTTTCCTATGTTTTTGATGATGTTATTAAATGTTAAATTGTTGTTGTTCTTGTTCAAAGTAGGCATACAGCATTTTAACTTCCAAACACATATTTATAACTTCTGCCGAAGTCTGCATAGATTTCTAAGGGAACATTTAGTCAGAACTTTCAAGACAACATGTACATTGAGTAATTTTCAGCAGTAGCAGAAATCCCTTTGTCCTCTGATAATCCCCAACAGTAGAGAAGTGGACCTGCTTCAACCAGCTCCCAGTCTCGTCTCCCCATACGCCAGCGGCGTCCCGGGAGTTCAGACGGAGCTGGTAATAATTCAGCAGCACAATCATGCGTTATAGCGCACGTCTGGCACACAGACAGTGTTTGAGAGTGGCAGATGTTAGCAGGCTTTGGTGGCGGGATTTCATGGTGAGCTGAAAGCCCTAATGCGGATGTGCAGTAGTTACTGAATGTCAGAGTGCACTAGTGCATTGCTTGCCAGAGAAGGAGAGAGAGGGAGTGATGGAGATAGGGAAAGAGAGGGAGAGATGGAGATGGGGAAAGAGGGAGAGAGATAGAGAGAGAGAGAGAGAGGGAGTGATGGAGATAGGGAAAGAGAGAGAGGGAGAGATGGAGATGGGGAAAGAGGGAGAGAGATAGAGAGAGAGAGAGGGTACATGCTACGGTATGTTTGACTGACATAGTTCTCAAAAAGTCCACATGATTTCTTTGATTTTTGGCATCAGAGTGATACGAAGTGTGAGTATACAATTAAATACATTGTATGATCACATGACTAGTATTTTCAGGGCATTTGTCAGACACTTACCCAGAGTGATTTACACAGCTACCAGTATGTGTGTGTGTGTATGCACACACTCCATGGGAGACAAACCCATGACCTTGGTGTCCAAAGTAGTATATCCTTCCTGCTCTGCTAGGTGAGCTACACAACACGTACCACCATATGTTATTACTTTGCTTTCTGAATTGCTTCATACTTAAGATTAATCTCTTTATATACACAGATTTCACCCTAATCCCGTGTTCCCCTGAGACACCACTAGAAAAAAAAACAATTTTCATTTGTTTAGTAGAGTGTGGTAAGGAGGGGAGCAGTAGAGTGTGGTATAGAGGGGGCAGTAGAGTGTGGTATGGATGGGGGGCAGTAGAGTGTGCTATAGAGGGGAGCAGTATAGTGGAGTATAGAGGGGGCAGTAGAGTGTGGTATAGAGGGGGCAGTAGAGTGTGGTATAGAGGGGGCAGTAGAGTGGAGTATAGAGGGGGCAGTAGAGTGTGGTATAGAGGGGGCAGTAGAGTGGAGTATACAGGGGGCAGTAGAGTGTGGTATAGAGGGGGCAGTAGAGTGGAGTATACAGGGGGCAGTAGAGTGTGGTATAGAGGGGGCAGTAAAGTGGAGTATAGAGAGGGCAGTAGAGTGTGGTATAGAGGGGCAGTAGAGTGGAGTATAGAGGGGGCAGTAGAGTGGAGTATAGAGGGGGGCAGTAGAGTGTGGTATGGAGGGGGGCAGTAGAGTGTGGTATAGAGGGGGGGCAGTAGAGTGTGGAGGGGGGCAGTAGAGTGGAGTATAGCGGGGGGCAGTAGAGTGTGGTATAGAGGGGGGGCAGTAGAGTGTGGAGGGGGGCAGTAGAGGGTGGTATAGAGGGGGGCAGATGAGTGGAGTATGGAGGGGCCTGTAGAGTGTGGTGTGGAGGGGGCAGTAGAGTGGAGTATAGAGGGGGCAGTAGAGTGTGGTATAGAGGGGGCAGTAGAGTGGAGTATAGAGGGGGCATTAGAGTGTGGTATAGAGGGGCAGTAGAGTGTGGTATAGAGGGGAGCAGTATAATGTTGTATAGAGGGGGGCAATAGACTGTGGTATAGAGGGGGGCAGTAGAGTGGAGTATAGCGGGGGGCAGTAGAGTGGTATAGAGGGGGGCAGTAGAGTGTGGTATGGAGGGGGGCAGTAGAGTGTGGTATGGAGGGGGGCAGTAGGGTGTGGTATGGAGGGGGGCAGTAGAGTGTGTTATGGAGGGGGGCAGTAGGGTGTGGTATGGAGGGGGGCAGTAGGGTGTGGTATGGAGGGGGGCAGTAGAGTGTGTTATGGAGGGGGGCAGTAGGGTGTGGTATGGAGGGGGGGCAGTAGAGTGTGGTATGGAGGGGGGCAGTAGAGGGTGGTATAGAGGGGGGCAGTAGAGTGTGGTATGGCAACAGACCTGTCTCCTGCGGTTCCTGTGGCACTGCAGGGAGATTAATTACTGGATCATTTGACCCAAACAGGCCCACAGCAGATTATCCCTGCAGCTCCAAAAACTGCCAGCAGCACTGGGCCAACCCTGCAGACATATGGCACACCAAGCCCACACTATTCTCATACTAACCCCATACCAGCTCCATACTAACCCAAACGAACCCCATACCAACCCCACACCAAACCCGTACCAACCCCAACTAAGCTCATACCAACCCCACACCAACCCCAACTAACCCCATACCAAGCCCACAGTAACATCATACCAACCCCACACTAACATCATACTAACCCAACACTAACCCCATTCCAACCTTACACTAACATCATACTAACCCCACACTAACCCCACACCATCCCCATACTAACTCCACACTAACCCCAGCCAAACTCCTAAAAATAGGAAGTATCTAAAAATATGTCTTCTCTTCGCGCTACCACATTGTATCAGAGTGGGTATTCTTCTCTACTGTGCTTACGAAACCTGTGACCTAGACAAGACAAGCCACGCCTCCTCCATAGCCTAAACAGGAATCACCCCCTAAATGCTTGCTTTTCATAGTTTTCTTGAAGGTAGGATAATTTCTTCTGTCATTATTATTATGCTTTAGTTGTAGGTTGGTAATTATTTGCAGTAGTACTGGCTATTCTAAGGCTTGTTTGGATAATACCTAGCTATTTAATTTAGAGAGCACATAGAGTATCACATACATATAAATCATTAATAGCAGTGATGCTGGAACCATGGCCTATAGATATTTGAAGTCTTTTGATCTCTTCCAGTGCTGTCTCCTCATGTCACCCAAGTCCTGTCATCTCCAAGTCAATAGAGGGAAAGCAATCTATCTATCGGACAAGGCTCGGTCATTCAAGCTTTCTGACTATTTTTGACTCTGGTCTGTAGGCTAGTGGCTGTATCTTTGACCTTGTTGCAGGAGGTCACCACACGCGCACACACGAGCACACAAATACCCACACAAATACCCACAACCTCCCCCATTGCTTGCCCGTTGTCACGAGAAGAGAATCCTCGGTAATTACAACAGACAATCTAAAACAAAGGCTTTTCACTTTGAATGAGCTGTTGGGACAGGGAGGGAAGGGTAGCTGAAGGGGGAATTCTAATGAGGCAGATGGCAGAGTGCTCTCGGGGGCAGAGCTACACCCTTCGGCTTCCCCTACGCCTGCCAAGGCCGTGCTCCGAGCTGCAAAGCCTCACGTGTCTCCTAAGAGTCGCAAAAGGAAGCGCACGTGTGTACGTGTGTGTGAAAACGAGGGGACATACTATAGATGAGACAGAGAAAAGGGTGAGAGAAAAGAAGATGGAGGGAGTAGGGAGTGATAAACAGAATGATAGCAGAGGATGTGGAATAGTATTTTGTATTGTGTACAATATAGGGACGTACAGTCTGGAATGTATTGTCTGATCTGCACAGAGCCAGCACGGAAAATGTGAACCACTGTTTAAGGACTAATACAGACTAATTAACACAAGTGAAATCAGATAAGATTGCTGGCCCCGGAACATGGTCTGTTCTGGGTGTGTGTGTGAGTGGAGGTCCCGGTACATGGTGTGTTCTGGGTGTGTGTGTGAGCAGAGGTCCCAGTATGTGGTATTTTCGGTGTGTGTGTGTTAATGGTGACTCTGGTACATGGTATGTTCTGGGTGTGTGTGAGTGGAGGTCCCGGTACATGGTATGTTCTGGGTGTGTGTGTTAAGGATGATTCTGGTACACGGTGTGTTCTGTGTGTGAGTGCACTTCGATTCATTCCCATGGTTGGGGCAATCATGGGCCCGTGGTAGGGAATTGATCTTGTGACAGGAGGGTCGTGGGTTTAATTCCCAGGCCTGAGGCCATGAGGTTCATGAGGTTCCCTTGAGCAAGGCACCTAACCCCAACTGCTCCCTGGGCACTGGGCTAGGGCTGCCCACTGCTCTGGGGATGTGTGCACCACAGCCCCCTAGTAATCACTAGTGTGTGTGTTCTAACTGCACAGATGGGCAAATGTGAAGAACAAATTTTGATTGTGGTGAAAAATTACAATTGATAAAATATGGTACATTTCATTTCATTTCATGGTTGCAAAGTGCACTTGCGTTTGCTGGACTGGTTATTTTAGCCACATAATAACCACGTCAATCAGAAAGGAAGAAACTGAACTGAAGTAATTCTTTTTTAATTGAAACCTTTTAATAAGATCCAGTGTGCTTATCATCAGGCCTGTGTGGTTTCTCTCTGCAGATGCCTCCATCTGCAAAGCCAACCACAGACATCAGTTCAGCCCCACAGTGGATGTGTACGGACATGTTACTGCCCCCAGATCATCAGAGCTTCGCTTCGCCACACCTGTACAACATACTTATTGCTATTTCTCATGATTATCATTTGAAATAAAACAAACAAACAAACAAAAAAAACCCAAAGTAATACATTAATATTTTCTAATTGAACATCAGAAATATCCTCTTGCTCACAAGAGTATTTTTCTTTTCTTTTTGGGAGGGGGCATTTGTCAATGCAATTCATGAAAAAAAAAACACAGAAAGTGATCAGCTGCATGTGTAAAGCATGGGGACTTAGCAAATATTCCCTCATTAAAAAGATTATGCAATGCTAACAGTATGCCTTTTTCTTAAGAAATACCCAGCAATGATAATACTGTGAACATTTAAATGGTGTCATGAACAGTGTAATAATATATGGTAAAATGAATGCAGAAAAATAAATAAGACCTATTGAAATATATATTTATATATGTGTGTTTATATATTGTATAGAAATCTGTTTACATAAATATACATTGAAATTCAACATGTTTGTAAATGACTTACATTTCAAAAATGACGCTAAGAAAAGCAGTGTGTAAGCCCTCATGTGATCCCTGTCAAAACCACCCAAAACCAGGAAGAGATGATAGGGAGTCATTGTAAATTCACACTCCTTTCTCAGGGTTATTCTTACTGATACACACCAGAACCCCTTCAACCAACCTATATATGGATTATAATCAAAAGGACTTAATCTTTAAATCTGTAATTCTAACAGGAGGTATATACAGTCAGATTCTCAGTGCTAAATCAGAGTTATCTAATCTTACAGAGGTAAATGGAATCCAATCCAAGCCTGCGGGGATATGTTTAACTCTGTGGGAGATTATTCAAAGGCAGTTACTATAGTACGTAGAGCCTTACCGGGCCATGGGAGTTCCTACCAGCGCCTGGGAAAAGTTGCTGTTACTGTCACATGTGCCCAATTAGCACAGGGCCAAAACAGAACAAGGGTTTCAGTTATTTGCATACTGTGACGCCCACGGGTGCCCCACTCTGTGTAATCTACCACATGGAGACCTACCACATTGCAGAGTACCGTTCCAACATGGCAGGCTCTAAAATTCATGTGCTACTGAAGGGCTTGGTTAGCTGGATCAAGTGTTCTAGATTTGGGTTGGAACTGAAGTCTGTAGGGTGCTAGATCTCCAGGATGGGAGATGGGCACTCCTGGTATAGTCCATAACATGCCACAGTGTGTACGTTCTCTTTTCTCAACAGTGGATAGCAGCTCGTGATCCTGATGTTGGGTTGGCACTATTGCCTGGCATATTCTGGACAAGACCTCTAAGATCCCTAGACTTATAAAACTCCTGTCATGGTCACAGCCATTCCAAAGGAAACTTGAGTCATGCTCAGAGTCGCATTACCACTAACGTAGAAGAACACAGGAGTCAGAAATGCTGATGTCACGAGTCTGAGCTCATGACTTCACAGAGGGGACCAGCATCTGAGGTACAATGGAGCCAGTGAGGAGTGCATCCGTTATCCTGGGTTCCACAGATGCTACACATACGCCTGCTGCCAGGTTTCCGTTAATCACAGGGCCCCGAACGACTCCTGGCACAGGAGCGTGAGACGCGGGTGCCAGCCGACGTGCACCTCTGCGTCTCCCTTGGACCCTCGTCTCCGAGGTTCAGGCCTGCTGGGGCACAATCTAATCCTCAACCACCGCCAGTGATTTCATTAGTGTCTACTGTGCTTCTTCCAGAGTGCTCCCTCATGGCACGGATCAGAGCGGGACCGAGGCATGGAGCGTCCAGGAACCACACTGCGCTGTGTACCGAACGCGGCCGTAGATCGGAAAAAAATATATACAGACCACCACCACATGAGCTCTCTCCAGGTTTGGCTCGTCATGGAAACCAGTGAACTGCTTGTGTGCGACTTCCATGAGCGAAAGGCAACGGTGGCAAAACATTTTGCTCCTTTGTCCTCTCATCAGCAAACGGATTAACGTATCACAGCTCACATTGCGAGGACGTAACCTGTAGGTTAAAGTTAAGGGTTTTTTTTTTTATAAGTTCTACAGTTAAAAGGGCAGTGCAGAATTATGCTTATGCTTTCTGTCAGACTGTAATTTCTGACAGTCATGTGGGTTCCACAGTGTAGCACACGGTGGGAACATGGGGTTTAGAGTCTAATAGAGGTGTGAGTCCAGTCAAGAGCCACAGCCAGAGTGACAGCTATGGCTGAATGACAGCTGCTGCTAGGACTTATTGATGCACTGCACTCCTTATCTCTGCTAATGACCAGGTTTCTCGGTCAGGTCAGACTACCCTCTAATCAATCACTCTCTCTCACTTGCTGTTTTTCTCTGCAGTCTTTCCAGATTGGAGTCCTCCACTGCCATCGACCCCTGAGGTTCAACTTTCTTTTTTTTAGCTCTTTTTTTCAGGAGATACAGAAAGAACTGTCTAACTAGCTCTCAAAACCTCCCAAAGCTGTGTCCAATAACGCAATCGACACTTGGCCTTCTCCTGAAATTTCCACAAGTGCCCTGGAACAATCATAACCTGCAGTGGAACTGCCTCTCAGGGGGGCCTCCCCACTACGCCCTGATCATGTGGAGTGGCCCTCAGGGGTCCTGTTCTACATGGCAGGCCCAGCCGGTCTGTCCCTCTATATCACCCCCTCAATACATCAGTGTCCAGTTGCGTTTGCACCTCCATCTCTGCCAATGCCCTAGCCACTCAGAAGTTTGAAGATTTTTACAACTTCTGGTTTTCTTGGGTGTGCAGGTTTTTGTTTGTTTGTTTCAGCCATCTTTTCACTTTGACAAACAGAGGTTTTATTTTATTTTTTGCAGTCATTATCTATTTTCTGTCACAATAGAGTCAAGCATCTTGTAGACCAAAGGAAAAGTAGCTTGCATTTGTGAAAAACGATGTCTTACACAGCAAACTCTGTTACCCTGTTAGCAACCAGACACTTGACAGACTTTATTTTAGGAAACAAACAAACAAAAAGCATATTCTAGAATATGAATGAAGAGATAGCTCTACAATGCAGTTGGGAAAATATCTGTCAAGCACTCTACATACAGCTGCTTTCTAAACGCAGATTTAACATTATTTTGTGTATTTCTTGAGTTGCTAGATGGATAGTAATGGCACTGTGCATTAGTCTGTAAAGATAGACTAAGGTCAGGGGGCTCACAAGGAGGTGTGAGTGTTCCTCGTTACATCACAACACTGTATCTGAGTGGCACGTCTTTGATAGAGAGCCTGCTGGATCAGAAAAGGCTAACGCAAGTGTCTGGTTTTGTGTGAGGGAGGGAGCGAGTAATACAGAGATAAGCCTGGCATGTTTGCATGTCATCTAGAACAATTCTTGGGGAGACACAGGGATTTCAATTATTTTTCTACTGAGCCTTTTCAGGAGCTGCCATGAGACAGCCCATGTTCCTGATAATGCCCAGCGTTTATTCTACAATACATTCATCTTACTAAACCCCATCCTAACTTAATCTGCTAGCAGCTAGGGATGATAAATCTCAAATAAATGCAAAAAGATTTTGTCAATTAAAGAAAAAGAATCACTCTTTTTTGACCAAAGGCTATTGAATAAATTATGCTACATCCATTAAGATCATGTATGGTTAGCTTGTTGCTGGCTCTGGTGATCTTGTGTATGGAGTGAAAATGTTATGTTAGAAACTTCTACACAAAGGTTTCAATGGAAGTTCTTGTTTCTTGTAAAAAGGCAAAACTAATCCTGGTCAGTCAAAAAAGATTGCTGATTGCATTAAGCCATTTCAGAAAAGTCACTCTTTCACACTGATACGCACACACACATACACACACACACACACACACACACACACACACACACACACACACACACACACACACTTTCTTTCATGTTATATATCATAGTAATGCCATTCATGTCCAACACCTACCATATGAACCTGGAAGACAGCATTTCATTTGTTAGGACACTCCTGAAGACTCCCTGTTTCTATAACGTTTTCCTCTGTTCTCCCCAGTGAAGATTACTTCACTCCAATATTACTGCAATACTGTGGTTGAAAAGAAAATCAACAATGTATTAGCCAAAAGAGTACTAATTGCTTAAGCAAAAAATCTTTTTGGTTTTGCCTAAATTCTCTTCTTTTATACAATGAATACATATAATTTAATAGATACATTTAAGGATCAACAATATGTGATCCTGGATAGGGCGTAGTGATAAAAGAGATTGGCTCTTCAGAAGCACATGATCTTTTTTGACTAAAAAGGTAAATTTGAACACAGAAAAAGTCAGTTTTTACATGCAGGCTTCAGTGCATAGATTCCTGCAAAACAGTCCTCCTGTGATGTCCATTTCAAACCTACCAACCAAATTATTTTTGGCATAGCTATAAAATGGACCTCCTCAAAAGTTTAAATACCTAGCATTTCACACCCTCCTATCAGTTGGTTAACATATCTTTAAATATATTTTTCCACATATATTTTAATGAGTAAAAAAGAGAGAACGACAAAGCAAAACAAAATAAGGGTAATCTAGAGCTCTAATTTACCCAGTTAAGCCTTATTCTTTTTGAAATCACAGTAGTATTTAGATATCTAAAATAATTAGGATTAAAACACAGTGTAGTCTAGATATATAGATAAAGAAAGAAAAGTGTCACACAGAAGAAGATTGTTATTACTCAGTCCAGGGTGAGCAGGAGGGTGTGATCTAGCCTCACAAATTGGAGGGTAGCTTAGAACAGATTGGTTCAGGTTCAGACAGACGGGCCTCGGAAGACCTCCGGAGCGGAAGTGAGGGTGATGTCCCTGTGGGGTGAATGTGGTGCCGTGACCCAGGGGAAGTCTGAATAGTAGGGGCAATGTGCCCTGATACGGAGCTGCAGGGCTTGGGTGTCAGGGTCGGCGAGGAGAAAGGCGAGAGGCAGAAGCCAGGTTCCATGGAGGATCGTGGGGAGGAGTGGCCCAAAACCTGTGTCACCTCTCTACTTAGCGAGGGGTGAGAGCTAGATAGTAGTGTCATATCCTCTAAAAAGCGGCCTAGCGGAGATTCAGTCCCCGAGGCATGGTGACCTGGTAGCTGGCCAGGGCAGGAGGACTGGGGCAGGAGCAGAGAGCTGTGTGAGCCTGCAGCACTAGAGGGGTCACTGTAGTGAAAAGTCCTTCCAATTACAGGACTTTGGACAGTAGGACTGGGTGCAAGCGGAGTATAGCAGGGAGATGCATTAGCTGAGCCATACTGAGCTAAGGAAGCCAATGCTGACCTTTCTAAAGGCAGCTGGGGTAGGCAGCTGGAGCGTAAGCTGGACAAGGTGGACTGTGTGTTTGATGGAGAGCCTTCAGGGACCTGGGCAATGTGAGTTTGGCTGGAGGACGGAGATCCAGGTGGGGGCGTGTGGAAGAGGTTTAGCACACTAGAAGTCCTGCCACCCCCACCTGCCAACTGTTGCAATGAACCAATCTGGGTGGTCTTCAGGGTCTGTTGACTGTGGACAAACTGATTTTGAGCTTGACTGAATGATCCAGTGGAAAGAGAGCTATGATTAGTAGATGTTGTGGTTAAGATCCCACATGTAGCACTAACCAGTGTACCTCCTGGAGACCCACCTGAGGTAAGTCCACTTGAACCAACTCCGACGGGTCCACCCACTGACCCACCCATTGCTACACTCCCTGCTCCACCTACCGCCCCAGACAAAGTTCCAGCACCAGAGCTGGATGGCGCTACACCAGTCTTGCCTTGCTGAAGGAGACAGCCAGATAGAGGTGGGGTACTTGGGGGGCAGGGTGGTTTGTGTTTGGGTGGAGCATGGAGTTGTGCTGTACTAGTAGTAGGTGATCCAGACATGCAGAAGCTGCTAGTGGGGAATACTGAAGCCCCACTGGGCCCAGGCTCAGTGGGCCCACTGCTGCTAGGGACCTTCTGGCCGGTGCTTCCTGATCCAGGTGGTTCTGTTGAGTGGAGAGCACGGAAGGATGCAAGGAGAGGGGTATCTACTCCAGCACGAGGCTTTGAGGGGGTGCTCGAAGGGGAGGCTCCAGCTGAACCAGGACCTGTTGATGTGGGTATAACCTGGAATCTCTTAAGGCGGCTAGGAGGGTCTTTCACTGAACCTAGAACAGAGGACGGAGGGCGGAAGAGCGTAGCAGGCAGATGAGGATGGTGCGTCAGGGCAATAGCGACCGATGTGGTGGCTGCAGCTGCTTGTAGGGGTGCTTGGATGAGCGGGGCCCAGATCACAGGTGTAGGTGATGGAGGCGCAGGTGGACGTTGGTTTTGCATCAGGTGGGCACAATGTGCCATGTCCCGGTCATGCTGGACAATTTGCTGGATGATCTCATTTTCCTGATAGTTGAGGACACCAGAGCTTAGGTCGTGTTGGACCTTGTGCTGCAAGATCGAGTTCTTCTTTCCTATGGGAAAGAAAATGAAAAAATATCAAACTTCACACCAGACAACCACACACCAATCATGATTGATCCAGATGAAAGATGCGATTAGCTTTGTTTTGTCTGCACCAAAGCTCTTTTCTAAGTGTTCATGCATCATTACCTAACACACATATACTTGGTAAATGACTTGTTTGAAATCTTGAGTCAAAGCCCTCCAGCAATAGCTTGTTCACCAGTATAGTTTCCCTCATCCACAAAAAAAAAGCTGAATTATAATCACTGCTTTTTTGAATAACCTCCAAACAAAGGACGTTATCCACCCTCAGGCACTATGCTGAATATTAAAGAGCACAGAGTCGCTATGATCAGGTCTCCTTTTCAATACCTTTCATTCTGTGCTTTCACACCAAACGCTACCTTGAACACCCTTTCTTTCGATAGCACAGACTCAGCAGGCCCGCGGCTCTGGAGAGAACCTCGGGTCGAGGGGCTGATAGCTGGGAGGGGCGTGGTCAGCATGGAAATAGCGCGGCCCGGCAGGAGGTCTGATGGCTCCTGCAGGCAAGCCGGCCCACGTTTGACTAGTTCTTATTGGTGAGTGCTAGACAAAGGAGCAAGGGAGGGTACGCCAAGTAAATATGGCCCTGAACTCAAGATGCTGGAATGCGGGGGGGGGGGGGGGGGGGTACAGGCTAGTCAGACACACGGCACTCTTCCAAGTTTGGTATCTGCTGCATGATGGATGTGAAAGATGCTAATGACGGAAGGGAAGGATCACCGTCCCCGCCGCGGCCATGGAGACGCAGACGCCGAAAACGGTTCCATAATGACAGAGAGCCAACACAACACGGTGACAACGGGTGTGTTTGGATGAATGGTCAACGGAGTAACTAGGTGGGAAACAGCAGAAGCAGGGCTAGTGCTCAGATTGGTGTTACCGGTTTCTGATATGAATTTTGTTTAGGCCAGTTCTTTCATCCTAGTGTTTGTAGTGTTACTCCCATAACAAGTCAGTGAGCTTGTGTATACAGTTTCAGATGGGTGTGAAGTGATTCAGCGTGTTGTTAGTGCGAGTGGGCTGGCGGTGCTGGGTGCCCATGTTTACAGTGTGGGGTGCGCTGGCACCTTTGTTGCCTCATAAACATGGCCAACGGTGACAGCGCCGACACTGGGCCATGAGCCCAGCAGCATGTTAAACCAGGATACTCAAGAGACTGGCAGGAAAACAACACTGCAGCACCAGTCGTCAGAAGAACTCTGAATCAGAAGAACACTGAATCAGAAGAACTATGAATCAGAAGAACACTGATGCTCTACATTTATGGCACAATCCAAATGTTACCACATGTAGAGTAGCTGTTTTAAAAAACGTCACGGCTAATCTGTTTTCTTGCTTGATCTGACCTGTCAAACTCTGTGATTTTTGCTGCATTATGCCAGTAAAGGTTTTCAATATTTCAAGGCTTGATTGTTGTGTCTCTGAGTTTTCCCTGTGTATCATCAAGTGGCTTCTCAGTTCTGCACTGTTTGAGTCCATCTTGTAGGGTTTTTTTAATGTTATTCCAGTCCCAGAGGTTAATTTTCACATTCATTATAATGCTTAAATGAAACACTTTAATGAAAGGTATTGCTATTTAAACTGACAATAAAGTCTATCATTATGGAAACGTCAGGCACCCCATGAACCAACAGCCATTAATTTTTGCTAGTCAATCTGCCCTTCAGCGGAGAACTTGTGCAGGTTCCACACGTTAAACCCGCCAACTGACAAAACCACGCTCTACCATTCCAGCACAAAATGTCCTCCCTCTATCCCACATATCTCTCCAAAAGCGAGGCTATTTAAATGATACATACAACTTGTCAAATCCTGAGGCTAAGTGGTCCTTGATGCTGAGTAGGGAATAGGGTTTCGGAGGGCGCCTTACCGATGCGGTCGAGGCGGTCCAGGGCCACCGTTTCGAAAGCTCTCCTCATCATGGGATACTCCTCCAGCACCTCGTTGAAGTTGTCCACAGAGAGAGAGTACAGGCGGCAGTAGGTGTCCGCTCTCACACTAGCTGTACGTCTTCCTCGGGTCAGCAGGCAGATCTCTGCATCAGAAACAGGGAGAAGCAGACATATATCTAGCTGGACACACACGACCTTTTTATAGTTTTAAATACTTTAACCCTGTAGACTCCAGGGGTGTTGTACAATCGCCGAATCCAGCTCACAAAGACACATTTCTCTGAACTGGGTATAATAAATAAAGGCATTCTGGCCTAGATCATCATCTTCTTGCTGTCCACAAATAACGAAAACCAACGTATCAGTGACTGACAGTCGGTCAACAACAACAATACAAACAGCTTATAAATAGACATCACCTCCTAGGTGGTGTGGAGAATGAGGTATAACACACACCACCTGAGGGAGGTGTGGCAAGTGGCCAAAACACAGAACATGTGCAACAGGAATTGAACCGTAAACAAAAGGCCATGTGGAACTCCACCACCGCCTGGCGGAGGCTGCTGGTGGAGGCTGCTGGTGGAGGAGGCTGGTGGAGGAGGCTGGTGGAGGAGACTGGTGGAGGAGGCTGGTGGAGGAGGCACCGTCCATCACAAATGTAATGCAATGTCAATTCTTTTTTTTTTGTTGTTGCGTGAACCTTTGGTGAACCCGTGCAAGAAGAATTTTGTTTCCACATTTCTCACCAAAATTTCATGCAGAACCGCCTTGTCAGCTCATGTTTCCTTGCATCACCTCTCCCAGGGGCTGAACACAGGATCACTATCACCACGGGAGTGCTCTATCACCATGGGACCGCTCTATCACCACGGGAGTGCTCTATCAACACGGGAGTGCTCTATCACCATGGGACCGCTCTATCACCACGGGAGTGCTCTATCACCACGGGATCGCTCTATCACCACGAGACCGCTCTATCACCACGGGAGTGCTCTATCATCACAGGATCTCTCTATCACCACAGGACTGCTTTATCAACATGGGAGTGCTCTATCACCAAGAGACCGCTCTATCAACACGGGAGTGCTCTATCACCACGGGAGTGCTCTATCATCACGGGATCTCTCTATCACCACAGGACTGCTCTATCAACATGGGAGTTTTCTATCACCACGAGACCGCTCTATCAACACGGGAGTGCTCTATCACCACGGGACTGCTCTATAAACATGGAACCGCTCTATCAACACGGGACCTGTGTATCAGAAGAAGCTCCAGTTAATCATTGTGTGATTTTTATTTCTTCTTGTTGCATCAAAACTTCTGTAATTTCCGAAATTTATGTAATCCAGGGCTGAAGCACTTAATACCATTTTCAGAGTTTAGAGGGCTGGCAAGCCTCATCTGTCATGGTGGATCAGGAGAATTTTGTGCCATTTTAAAAGGCCACAGTGCTGCGCCATGAGGGCTTCGTGGGCTGCCCGTGTGGGGCTCAGCCGGCCCTCTCCTCTGCTCCCACGGGGATCCCCAGCTCACTGTGGGGGGGGTGTTTCCGTCTCGATCGGGACACAGAGGTCAGGTTTTCTATTCCTCCATGTGTGATGTGCCAGGGAACAGCAGGAGAACAAGGCACCCAGAGTCAAATGCCCCATCAGGCGCCGGAACAACTAACGTCCCTCAATCCACTGTTCTGCCTGGTGCTGTGCACCACACACTGTGGTGGGAGGCCATTCTGTGCATCCCGAGCTCATGCTGCGCACACACACACACACACACACACACACACACACACACACACACACACACACACACACACACGCACACACGCACACACACACACACACACACACACACACACACACACACACACACACACACACTGTCCAACACTGAACATTTTGTTGCTGTTTATTTAATATCACAAATAACACTATCACACACCATTTTCAGTGTTTGTGTGTGTGTTTGTATGTGAATGAGTGATTATGGCATATATGCATATATGTGTGTCCATGTGTGTACATGTGTTCAGGTAAATGTTTGGGTGACTTCTCAACTGTCTGTGCTTTAAGCGAGTGTCTCTGTAGTCCTGTATTGCCAGAGAGGCGAGTCTGGGGTGGGGAGTAATCTGCTCTCTGGGTAATCCCTACTGACGAGGGGAGGAGAGAGGAGCTCTCAGCTCATTTAAATCTCCTCCAGCTGGGGGTCGCTGGCTCAGGGCACACGTGAGGGAGGGAGAGACAGGGACAGGGACAGGGGAGCTACAAAACATGGCATCAGAACAAATAATCAACAGTTTCAAATGCACGGAGCCAGGTACCAGAGTAGTGGGATTAATGATCAGCATAACGGATCGCCGGATCTGCTGTGATACGCCAGCGCAGTTTATAGCACGATGGATTTAAATGCGTCTTCCACAACACACGTGGAAATTTTTTTTACCACAACAGGCACAACGATATTTTTAGGCCTGAGTGAGAAGCTGAGTGGAGTAGTTGAGTGGGTGAATGTACGGTGTTCTCCTCTAAACGCACTGAGCCACTTCACTGCTCTGATAAAGTCAGGCGCCAGCTGAAGGAACACCTGCATGATTGATGGGGATGTTGTAGGAGAGAAAGCCATCGCAATGGGAACTTTTACATGAAATCATTAGAAAGTGGGTCAAACAATATTTGCCAAAACGCCTCCTTTTCTAATCTGATTTGAAATGCTGCAGATATTATCTGGTGATACGTCAGCTTTTGTTTGAACTCAATCCAAGACAGGGATTCGGCATGGGCCTTCATCCCCGCGGGGCTGGAGAGTGTTTGGGTCTCAAACTCTCCCGGTTTCATTTGGAGATACAGGTCTCGGCCTGCAGGCCACACCGCTGTGAGAGCTTCTCCTGCCTCCATGCTTGGAAAGTCACTCTGACCTCTAGTCCCTGTTCACTCCGTCCCGCGACTTCCCTGGGCAGTACATCGCTCACGTCGGCACCTGGGACGAGAGCTTCTGCTCCTTCCTGGATTGGCCGCCCGGCGACTCATTGGAATAACGGAAGGACAAAACTCGGTGTGAAATCCTGACCAGACTCGGAGTGCTGGGTCCCCCTCAGTGTGTTCCAGCTTCACAACCCCACCTCCTGCAGAGCCTCCTGCCTGCTATGATCATTGCTGCAGCATGCTCCCAAGACAGGAATAATGGGAAGGAATCTGTGTGTGTGTGTGTGTGTGTGTGTGTGTGTGTGTGTGTGTGTGTGTGTGTGTGTGTGTGTGTGTGTGTGTGTCCATTTTGGAAATATCTACTTGTGAAAATGATGAGTGATGTTGTTTGTGAAAATAAACAACCACAACAAAACATTCAGTGTGAAATGGTGACTAATTAATTTGACTAGATCTGCTACTGGGGTTGGCTGGTGTGTGTTGGTATTGCTCAGGTGCGACATCTTCATGGCTTTAAGGCTGTTGTAGCGTGTGGTCGATAGGTATGGTGTCTGGGCCAGATTGGTGCTGGACAGACTTCGCAGATCTCAGGGTGCCTCTGTCATCTGGAGTGTGTGGAGCAGACACACACTAACCTTTGAGAGCCTGATGCAGGCTGGGTGGGGGGGCTGGTGGGGGGGGGGGGTGCAGTGGACCCGTCACCATGGAGCAGCACAGGGCGGAGGGCCTGGGGAGTGGTGTTGGGAGTGGGGCAAGGAGTGATCAGTGTTGGGGTAAACAGTGGGGTAAACAGGGAACATTGCTCAAGTGAGTTACTTCTAAGGAGGGAGTCTCCAACTAGAGATATGAGGGAAAGAAGTGCCATACCAGCATATTTGCACACACACACACACACACACACACACACACACACACACACACACACACACACACACACACACACACACACACACACACACACACACAGAGAGATCTCCGTTCTCCTTCATTCTTAGATGGGGTGTGATAGCACATCTCACTCTAACTGCCTTTAGTGGTCCTCAGATTATCTGCACCTAGTGGAGGGTGATGGCCAGTCACAAGATGACAGCACAGATCTGAGGGACCACAGGCACTTTCTCTACCCTCTGAATCTAGTCAGGGGGGCAGGAACAGCCTGCGACAAGGGATTGACCTTCATAAAGAACAGGGAGTCCAATAGTACACAGAGATAAATGTGTGTAGCAACGTTCCCTTTGACAGTCACAGATCTCTGCTAAAAGTGTGTGTGTGTGTGTGTGTGTGTGTGTGTGTGTGTGTGTGTGTGTGTGTGTGTGTGTGTGTGTGTACGCTGTCATGTGCCAACATGCTGAAGAAAAGCCTGCCTCATCATGTTCACCACGCAGAGACACGCCCCCACCCACACCCCACCCAATCATATGTTCTAAAGTGTTTGTGTATGTGAATTACACTCTTCCTCAATTCCTCATTTGTGTAATGGAGGGTCTCATGGATGAATAGAGAGAGTGCTGTTCTACAAGTCACCTCCCTGACACACAGCTACATCCACCACACACACACACACACACACACACACACACACACACACACACACCCCACACAGAGGCGTTATATAAATTAATTTCATGAGTGGCTAACTCCTCTAACTCCTGTTTGCTCCCAGATTCCCCACAGGTCTTACTCTTCCCCCAACTCCCCCAGCACTGCACTGGTGCCAGGAGGAGCAGCTTCAAAACAGGCTGTAGGCCAGCTCCACCTCACAGCACCACCACTTTGCACCACCCATTGCACCACCACACAAGCACCATTACACAGTACAGCACCACTACACAACACACACAGCACAGCACCACTGGGTGGTGTATTAAGCATTTCAGCTGTATTACGCATTCATCCATGTGTCAAAATCTTATTTAAACACACTGTCTCTCTCTCTCTCTCTCTCTCCTCTGTCCCCGGTCCCATGAAACTAAATGTATGATTTACACAGCCTTTATATCCAGTCAACACACTGGTGAGAGGCAGCAGCCAATCACACGCAGCGTCCTCTCAACCTGAAACCACAGCCCCTGGATGACTGCACAGGATGCAGGAAGGGGAGAGACGATAACACCCAGGACAGATCACCATCCATCACAATAATAATAATATTAATAATAATACATTTCATTTGTATAGTACCTTTCTCATACTCAATGTCGCTTTCCACAGAGTAAACAGAAAACAAAACTCAGATGACATCAAGACAAAAGACATCAGGCAAAACAGACAAAAACAAATTAAACACAGAGTCAAATCAACAATGCAGCAAGTTATTACATTGGAGAGTGGAAACGTTACAGAGAGAAGAGATACATTTGAAGTTCAAATGTAAACGTTACAGAGAGAAGAGATACATTTGAAGTTCAAATGTAAACGTTACAGAGAGAAGAGATACATTTGAAGTTCAAATGTAAGCGTTACAGAGAGAAGAGATACATTTGAAGTTCAAATGTAAACGTTACAGAGAGAAGAGATACATTTGAAGTTCAAATGTCAACGTTACAGAGAGAAGAGATACATTTGAAGTTCAAATGTAAGCGTTACAGAGAGAAGAGATACATTTGAAGTTCAAATGTAAACGTTACAGAGAGAAGAGATACATTTGAAGTTCAAATGTAAACGTTACAGAGAGAAGAGATACATTTGAAGTTCAAATGTAAATGTGGCGAGAGAAGGACAAAGATGGAGAAATTGTGGTAAGGCATAATTTTGGGGCCAAGATGGCCATGCATAGACTGAATATGAGCAATATTACGGAGGCGGAAGAAAGACTGAAACTGACCTGATGTCATCACTGGCCATACAGAGATCATCACACCAGGACCATTTTATGGTAGAACATGCTGCACTCTTTTTGTTCATTAAACGTTCACAGCTGTAGAATGATATTGCTAGTCGCATGTCCACGGCATCATCCCTGTCTGTGATTGGTGTGATTTATTTATCTGTGTTTTGAACGGCCAGCATAGCCTAATTCAGTGCTATTACTGCGATAACGTCATTTAAAATGCCAATCACATCAATTCGATGGCTATTAAAGGGCAACCGACATGTGCCTTCCAAGACGGGGTAAAGCCTGTCCAACAAAGATGTTCTGTCTGCACCGCTGCCCGGTCCAGATGGCTGTCACTGATGGGACTGGACTCGAGGTGCTGGTCTAAGAAGGGCTGTCCTGATGTGAGGTGTGGATTAACTGTGGCATATCAGAAGATAGATTGCTTGCCATCTTCCCATTACTTCAGGGGCAGACACCCACAGAGAGAGGTCTGGGGCTTGAACGCCAACTGTAATTAACGACGGAGAGGCGGTCCGAGCGCAGATAAAGGCTCTGCATCTCTACTCGTGGCTTAAATACAGCGCACCAAGCCACACGCTGTCATTCTGCTAAAATGATGGAATTTGTTAAGCCAGAAAGCATGCCATGATGAACTGACATTCAGAGCAGAAGATTACCCACAGTGATGCAATGAAGAGACTGCTCTCACATTTGATCTCATCGTGGACGTTCGCTTGAGGCAGTACATGATGAGGTTTGCCATTCATAGTTGATTAAGACATTTTTTTCTCTCTCTTTTGTTACTCCAGAGCTCTGACACTGCGACCTCCAAGTCAACAGAGAAATTATTTTTTAAAATAACTTGGCCAGTGAGCAAAATGGTTGAAATTACTTAATTATCCAGAAAATACTAAAGCAGGAAACTGCAGCAGGAAACAATGCTATGTTACCAAACCCATTTATAAATATAGCTGAGAAAATGGCCCACACAGCTCTGGTGATTTTGAGTGATCTCCTGTGATTTTGAGTGATCTCCTGTGATTTTGAGTGATCTCCTGTTATTTTTGTTTTCAGCAACAATAACATTAGATGAAAACCTTTCTTTTGCTGAACCTGATATCTAAAGCATGATAAATAAAAATAAAGACCCAGCTGTGACTTAATCAATAAATCAGACACTTAGACTGAACAAACATGATCTTGGCTGACCTGGGAAAGGGATTGTTTCTTTTCCAAATATCTATTTTGAGCATTATGAGCATTAAGGCTTTACGCTTGGGAGAATAACGTGTGTGTGTATGTGTGTGTGTTTGAGAGAGAGAGAGAGAGAGAGAGAGACAGAGAGACAGAGAGACAGAGAGAGGTACCCAGTATGGTATTATCACACTGAGAGTTCTCTCACCTCCAAAGTAGGAGCCATCTGACAGTTTGGTCTCCTTGTTCCCTTTGGTAAGCACGCTCACCACGCCGTGCTGGATGAAGTACATCTTCTTGCCGATGGTGCCCTCACGGATGATGTAGTCCCCAGGCTGGAAGACCTCGAAGCGAAGCTTCGTCAGCATGGACGTTACAAAATTGGGATCAGCATTGGCAAACAGAGGCATCGAAGCCACCAGCTTCCGACAATTGAAGTTAATAATTTCCTGCAAAAAGAACAAGCCATTAAAAATAACATAGGACATGGTATAGTCAACATGAGTGTGTGTTTTGACTGAGCCAAGCAACTGTGCTGCTACAATTTAGCTACAATACCAATGTAGCTTTTCCATTTAGCTAAATGCAATGTATCTACTGTAATGACATCTATTCAGAACCATACTGGTTGCTGGTTGATAGCTATATCCTAACCGCAGTGACCCAAGTATCCTACTTTACTACGCTTTACTCGGTACACCTTCCCCTACTACAGTCATTGGCTCATCGCCAGGGTGAACGGAGCAGAGCACGCCCTCTGCTGGCATACTGGGGAACTGCCCAGTTTAAGCGGCACTTTTAGTCCGTCTCCACGGTTTCCTGGCCTCACCTCCCTGAGCGGCTCGTTCAGCTCTCCCAGGATGCTCTCCTCGTCGAACATCTTGCCCTGGTAGCGGTGCTCGTAGTAATCATGGATCCTCTGTCTCATATCCGCCGGCAGCTTATGGAAGGACATATACTGCTCCACCTGTTTATACTGGAGAGGCAGGGAGAGGGTGGGAGACAGGAAGAGGATGGGGGACAGGTTACTCCATCAGACCGGATATTGAGACTACCTGGCACAGCCATGACAATAAAGTTACCTTGGATTGACTAATATGATATGATTGATGTCACCCCTTTCAATGTGGGGTTTTAGTGAATGACATTCAATTATATTTGGAGGTCAATGAGAGTATTTCTTTGTATAGGCTAGAAAGGAATAAAGTCAATAGGTGGTTTTTAAGGTTTACATTATTTGACCTTCAAAACACACTTCAATATGTAGAGTTCTAAACCTTGAACAAACGTTATCCTTTAAAATATAAAAAGACAAATAACAACAGCAGCAACAGCAGCAATAATAATAATACTAACAATGATGATGATGATGATGCTAAACCTTTCACCCCATCCTTACAGTTGTGATCAAATTTATTCAACCCCCAATGCTGCGAAGGGTTTTATGGAATTCAGTGCACATTTGTAATTGTGTTCATAATGAAATCTTACAAGGACTTGTTAAAGAACTAAATGCAACTAAGATAGCATCAATTTTTTTTGTCATAAAGTATTAAATGGCCTTTTTGTGATTTCTTCATTGACACAATTATTCAACCCCTTTACGACTACCACTCCTAAGAACAGAGGTTCATTCCAGTGTTTTCCATCAGGTATTGAAAACATCTGTGGATGTCAACGTGCAGGAATCAAGCATGATAAGCACCAATTAGGCAGATTTAAAAGGACTGTGATACTCAGCTCCTTCTAGACATCTACTGGTGTGTTTCCAAGCATGGTGAAGGCAAGAGAATGGTCCCAGAAGACAAGAGAAGAGGTTATTGCTCTTCACAAGAATGGCAATGGATATAAAAAGATTGCGAAGTTGTTAAATATTCCAAGAGACACTATCGGAAGTATCATTCGCAAGTTCAAGTTAAAGGGCACAGTGGAAACGTTACCTGGTCGTGGCAGAAAGAAGATCCTGACCGCGACTGCTGTGCGCTACCTGAAGCGTAATGTGGAGAAAAATCCCCGCGTGACTGCTAAGGAACTGAAAAAAGACCTGTCAGATGTGGGCACTGAAGTTTCAGCTCAGACAATAAGGTGCGCACTGCATAACGAAGACCTCCATGCCAGAACGCCCAGACGCACCCCCTTGCTGACTCCAAAGAACAAGAAAAGTCGACTGCAGTATGCCAAAAGTCATGTGGACAAGCCACAAAGGTTTTGGAACAGTGTACTGTGGTCAGATGAAACTAAATTAGAACTGTTTGGGACAATGGACCAGCGCTATGTTTGGAGAAGGAAGAACCAGGCTTATGAACAAAAGAACACCTTGCCTACTGTGAAGCATGGCGGGGGGTCAATTATGCTTTGGGGCTGTTTTGCTTCTAATGGTACAGGAAAGCTTCAACGTGTGCAGGGTACCATGAATTCCCTTCAGTACCAGGAGATCTTGGAGGAAAATGTGATGGAGTCAGTCACAAACCTGCGGCTTGGGAGACGTTGGACCTTCCAACAGGACAATGATCCGAAGCACACATCCAAGTCCACTAGAGCATGGTTGAACATGAAAGGCTGGAACATTCTAGAGTGGCCATCGCAATCACCAGACTTAAATCCAATTGAGAACCTCTGGTGGGACCTAAAGAAGGCAGTTGCAGTGCGCAAGCCTAAGAATGTGACTGAACTGGAGGCTTTTGCCCATGAAGAATGGGCTAAGATACCCATAGGTCGCTGCAAGACACTTGTGTCAAGCTATGCTTCACGCTTGAAAGCTGTCATAACTGGAAAAGGATGTTGTACTAAGTACTAAAAAATAATGTCACTAGGGGGTTGAATAAAACTGATAATGATGTGAGCACAGTAAAGACATTTGTGGTTTGGTTATTCCATCATAAATATTATGTTATGTTTGTCTAATTTATAAGTGCCTCTTTGATATAATTGTAAATAAGATGACTGAAATGATCAAAATCAATGTCAAACTGGCCAAAACACTTTATTTCAGTGGGGGTTGAATAAATTTGATCACAACTGTATATCCTTATTGCCATAAGTGACAGAAGATGTATATGCTTTGCGTGAACTAGGTTTGCCTTTTAACAGGAAGCAACATGCACGTGTCTTTCAGCCATAGACTAAAGCGACTTCCCGCTATGCAGTATAATTTAATTCAGGTGTAATTATCTGCCTGGAGAGCAGAGCTGAACATGCAGCAAATGTAACATGTTGGTGAGCAATGGCCCCAGATCTCTGCGTAGAAGCAGGCTGATCTGGCCTGGGCTTGACCCAGTGACAGTGTGACTGTGTCTTAGCCACTGACTGCCCATCCTGCTACAGGGGGCGGAGCAGGAAGGTGTTGGAGAGAAAGGGGAGGGGCATGAGGTAATATGAAATAAAACCTGTACATTCACCCCCCCCCCCACTCCCCATATGCAAATGCATAAATGGTATTTACTTCTATTAATTTTTACAGGTCAAGCTTGTGATTGTTGTTATCAAAACAGCAACTGCAATATAAAAAGAAAAACAAAACAACTGATAGAAAAGGATCAAATTTGAGAGATTTTGTCCTTTCACAAACTTCAAAAAAGAATAACCAACAACTAAGATAATGCATGTACAGAAAGGAGGAGTTCTGGGGGGGGGGGGGGGGGGTGAGGGCAAACAAGAGGAGGTCTGGGGGGTGTGAGGGCAAACAGGAGGAGGATGGAGGTCTGGGGGGGGTGAGAGCAAACAGGAGGAGGTCTGGGGGGGGTGAGAGCAAACAGGAGGAGGTCTGGAGGTCTGTAGAGGGGGCTGAGAGCAAACAAGAGGAGGATGGAGGTCTGGAGGGGGTGAGAGGGCAAACAGGAGGAGGTCTGGATGTCTGGGGGGTGAATGTAAAGAGGAGGAGGATGGAGGTCTGGAGGGGGGGGTAAGAGCAAACAAGAGGAGGAGGGAGGTCTGGAGGGGGGGTAAGAGCAAACAGGAGGAGGAGGGAGGTCTGGGGGGAAGAGAGCAAACAAGAGGAGGATGGAGGTCTGGAGGGGGGGTAAGAGCAAACAGGAGGAGGAGGGAGGTCTGGGGGGAAGAGAGCAAACAAGAGGAGGATGGAGGTCTGGAGGGGGGGGTAAGAGCAAACAGGAGGAGGTCTGGAGGTCTGTAGAGGGGGCTGAGAGCAAACAAGAGGAGGATGGAGGTCTGGAGGGGGGGTGAGAGCAAACAGGAGGAGGATGGAGGTCTGGAGGGGGGGTGAGAGCAAACAGGAGGAGGTCTGGATGTCTGGGGCAGGACGAGCCGTCAACAGTGGACTATTAATGCAGAGAAACACACTAACAACCTAAAACAACCCTTCAGTCCTTTGACCATTTTCAAACAGGCTGTGAAAGCAACTTGAAAAGCTTCAAAAAAGTGTGTTCTGTGTGTGTGTGTGTGTGTGTGTGTGTGTGTGTGTGCATGCGTGTGTAAAAACAGGTCTTACTCTGCCTGAGAAGCGCAGCAGATCAAAAGCTTTCAAGACACAGGACACGGGCACATCTTTCCTCTATGACCTTTTTTGCACATAAAACACTTAAACGCTTCCTGAATACATGAACTCAGATCTCGCCAGACGCCCACGCGAGCCGTGAGCAGCGTGCAGCGTGCAGCATGCAGCGGGCCACCACCGCTCCACACACACGGGCTGGGTACAGGCAGGAAGGGCAGATTCCCTCCGCCACCATCACATGGGATTATCAGGTGTCTTTGCAACGCTATTTGGTTTCCGTTCATTCCAGCTCATCACATGTCCAAGATCCAGTTTGTTGGGTAATCTCCCTAAAAGTACATTAACTAATAATAGCTCCCCATGGCTAATGAATGCACTGTAATAAATGTCATGACTAGCTTTGGGGTATGTTAGAAAGGTTGCTGTTGCACCTTTGGAATCGCAGTTAGAGGGTTTCGTTTATTGAATAATTCAGTGTATGTTGCTTAACTGGAGCAAAAACATCAAAAATTCTGGAAGATGTGTTTTTCATATTCTTGTTATCATTTGTAATGCTTGCTGTGCAGGTGCATGAATGCCATATGGACAGGCCTAGGTAAATGGCCTCTCTCTG
>NC_135212.1:18400547-18435547 GCF_052324685.1 Brachyhypopomus gauderio
AAAAATCAGAGTGACCATGATCTTTAAATTGAAAAGAAAAAAACACTATGACTCTAACCAACCAAAAGAACAAAGAATCTGTAAATGAGGTTACTTATAAGTCAGTGTATTACTCATTTCCTCCAAATGCTACAGAACATGCAAATCTTTAGTTAAATTTTGAGTCAAATCTACACTTTTTAGCAGTCTAAATCGTCTTCTTCTTCTTCTACACTTCTATGCACTTTTTTTTGCAGGAAGATAATTTTTGTTGACCAGTTATACATATGCTGCTAATGTATACTACTATTAATCAAACTTGCATTGTATGCAACTGTTACTAAACCAGCCAATGTCAGTAAAATGAACTGAGACAATTTATTTGCATTTTATTATTGATACCATTGGTTTAAATGTTGTGTGTTTTGCTAAATAAAGCCATCAGGATCAGTTAAAATTTAAATAGCATCTCATGCTCATTCAGAGAAGCTATTCAGAAAATTCTTACTGCAACACTAAGTTTGTCCATGAAGTTATGTGAATAGCTGCCTACTTCCAAAGGGCTCACACATGTCTGACGTCTAAGGATAGAGACAGAAGCAGAGGGAGCGGAAGTGGCGTTCACAGTTCTGTACAGGGAGTTGCATGAGTGCAGGAGAAGACCTTAACTGCCAAGTGTTAATTAGAGATGTAGAGAGGAGAGTCAGTGAGGCAAATCAGCGCTGTTATTACTAATGCCATTTGGGCCTGGCATGTCACAACATGTTGGCTAGCATCACTCACTCACACACACACACACACACACACACACACACACACACACACACACACACACACACACACACACACACACACACACACAAATGCATACTAGACGACTCGATTTGTACACTATATATATATATATATATACACACACACACACATATATATATATATATATATATATATATATATATATATATATATATATATATATATATATATATATATATATTATGGCAAGCCGTTCAGGAAAAAACTATATATATAGAATGACTGCTAAGTCTGAATATATGGAATGAAGTCTGAATATATGGAATGAAAGTCTGAATATATGGAATGAAACCTGAGAATATGGAATGAAGTCTGAATATATGGAATGAAAGTCTGAATATATGGAATGAAACCTGAGAATATGGAACGAAAGTCTGAATATATGGAATGAAAGTCTGAATATATGGAATGAAAACCTGAATATATGGAATGAAAGTCTGAATATATGGAACGAAAATCTTAATATATGGAACGAAAGTCTGAATATATGGAACGAAAGTCTGAATATATGGAACGAAAGTCTGAATATATGGAATGAAAGTCTGAATATATGGAATGAAACCTGACGTCACTTGCGCCATTTTGTGCTTTCAGTTTGTGGTACCAGGTATGGTGGCAGGCTCGTTTGTTTGGCAGCATTTTGAGTACCCGGTAGAAATGATAAATGGCAAGAGAGTGACTGATAAGACACTGACCATATACAAACATTGTATGAAAATAATGCCGTACACCGCGGCCAATACGAGCACGATACAGAGACATTTACAGCAGCACCACAGCTCAGTACTCAGATCAACATATCTCACTTGTTAGCAGTGACAGAACGGCGCTTTGGCAAGTTGAGACAGCAGGATATCGGGAGCAGTGTGGCGATGTTAATATTCTTAAAAATGAACATGGCAGTGTTGCAGCAAATTCAGTGACATACTTGGTCAGGCTCTGTTTGCACTATTTGCACTCTGTAGCCTATTGACAGAGAAAAACGTTTTGTTTTGCACATAATAAAGTGAGTCCCCGCTTAACGACGGGTCTGGTTGACGGACCGGAGTTACGACCAACTTTTTATTTTATTTTGTGCGGTGCGCGGAGGAGCAGTGGCAGCACAGTGGAGTGTTGTGCACGAGAACATTGTTCGTTTTTGTATTTACGATCAAAGCGTATCTAAATCTGGGGTCGCGATTAACGACAGACTTCGATCTAACACCGTCGTTAAGCGGGGACTCGCTGTATTGTTTGCGCTTGAAAAAAGGAGAAATATTTTTATTTATTTTATTTTAACTTTTATGAAATTTTATTTTAATTTCAATTTGTAGGACAAGTTTATTAAGTTCATGCTTGCATCATGCATGTTAAGAGTTCTAATAAAACATTTCAAAATGCATGTGTAACTCAGTTAAATAAAAGTATGTTGTCCAGTCATATAATTTGTCATTTTAGTTTCCTTAAAATCTCGTCACGTCTCGTTCTCGTGAACCCAATATAGTGTATCGTCACACCCCTAGCAGTAATCCTCAGTATGGAGGAGATGATAAACACCCTGACCAGTGCACGACCTATGGTGGCGTACTGCTTACAAGCAGAATAAATAGAACATTTCTCCATAGTACTGCTGGCTAGCATACTATCAGCGGTGATTCGCTTGATTCGGAGCTGCGGTGTTTGTGTAAATTTACTCATGTTCAAAGGGCTTCCATATGGGAAGATACAACTCTCACAGTCCTCCTCAAACCGAACCAGTGTGCATGTCCGCGCAGCGCGGACGGTGACTTGTGCAATACGACTGGACCTACAGAACATTCATACAGTGCCATTCATTCAGTAGTATTGTAATAGTGCATATATATCTGTGTGAATGGCTGAAACACAGTCACTGATGTAAACTATGGACCCGCTCTGCGCGGCCCACTGATCAGCTGATGTGCGCCGTGTTGTCAGTCAGTATGTATGTCCAGACACAGTGTACTGCGCAGGTAACCCGTCCGTGCTGCGCGGATCTGCACTCTGTTCAGTTTGAGGAGGACTGAGAGGTTTATCTTCCCGTATGGAAGCCCTTTGTGCCGCATCATGCGATGCGGTTACCGCTTCTGGTGTAATGTTCTGACGATTTCAGTGTGAATCTGAACATGAAGTATGATTACACATACAAACTGCACCTCCGAATCAGGCCAGTCACAGCTGATAGCACGCTAGCCAACTACTATGGAGAAATTTTCCCTGAATTACGAGATGCCTCACTCATAACGAGCAGCCTGCCGCCATACCCAGTTCACAAACTGAAAGCACAAAATGGCGCGAGTGCGTCGATGACGTCAGATTTCATTCCATATATTCAGACTTTCACCACTTGAAAGTCTGAATATATGGAATGAAAACCTGAATATATGGAATGAAAGTCTGAATATATGGAATGAAAGCCTGAATATATGGAATGAAAGTCTGAATATATTGAATGAAAACCTGAATATATGGAATGAAAGTCTGAATATATTGAATGAAAGTCTGAATATATGGAATGAAAGTCTGAATATATGGAATGAAAGTCTGAATATATTGAATGAAAACCTGAATATATTGAATGAAAACCTGAATATATGGAATGAAAGTCTGAATATATTGAATGAAAGTCTGAATATATTGAATGAAAGTCTGAATATATGGAATGAAAGTCTGAATATATGGAATGAAAACCTGAATATATAGAATGAAAACCTGAATATATGGAATGAAAGTCTGAATATATGGAATGAAAGTCTGAATATATGGAATGAAAACCTGAATATATGGAATGAAAACCTGAATATATGGAATGAAAACTGACGTCTTTGACGCACTCGCGCCGTTTTGTGTTTTCAGTTTGTGGTAATTATAGGAAATTGTAACTACTTCGTTTCACAACATATATCTGTCTGACTGAACAGTTCTCTTGTATTAAATTAACAAATATGAGCCTCTTGTAATTCCAGGACGAAACATGAGAGAACGTGAAGACGTTAAGATTGGGCGTTTTGAAAATAAACAACCATTAAATAATGTGATTAAAAGCGAATTATTTCGAATCATTTTGAGTATATGTATAAATATTTAACTTAATTAAGTTTAACGTGCTGGGAAATATTGAACTGGACCTTGAAAGTGACGTACAAGTGCTTTAATTCCACCTTATAAAGGTGTATGAACCCTGCAAACATGACTTTGTTCATTGCGTGTACAACCTCGCGAATCGACAACGTGCGAGACCCTCGCGCATGGACGGAGCCACTGCGATTACATCATTTTTGCTGCGGACCCTCGACGCTCGCGACGCGTCAAGTATAAACCAGGCTTAAATCGATCGATCACCAGTGTTGGCGCCAGAGCGAACTAGTAACTCATTGAATCATAGATGTAGATCAGAGATAAATAAACTAGATTTTTTTCAGCGTGAGAAATCAGATGTATGGCGTGTGTGGCAACCCTGCAAACCGCAGCTCCGAATCAAGCGAATCACCGCTGATAGCATGCTAGCCAGCAGTACTATGGAGAAATGTTCTATTTATTCTGCTTGTAAGCAGTACGCCACCATAGGTCGTGCACTGGTCAGGGTGTTTATCATCTCCTCCATACTGAGGATTACTGCTAGGGGTGTGACGATACACTATATTGGGTTCACGAGAACGAGACGTGACGAGATTTTAAGGAAACTAAAATGACATTATATGACTAGACAACATACTTTTATTTAACTGAGTTACACATGCATTTTGAAATGTTTTATTAGAACTCTTAACATGCATGATGCAAGCATGAACTTAATAAACTTGTCCTACAAATTGAAATTAAAATAAAATTTCATAAAAGTTAAAATAAAATAAATAAAAATATTTCTCATTTTTTCAAGCGCAAACAATACAGCAAGTCCCCGCTTAACGACGGTGTTAGACCGAAAAGTCTGTCGTTAATCGCGACCCCAGATTTAGATACGCTTTGATCGTAAATACAAAAACGAACAATGTTCTCGTGCACAACACTCCACTGTGCTGCCACTGCTCCTCCGCGCACCGCACAAAATAACATAAAAAGTTGGTCGTAACTCCGGTCCGTCAACCAGACCTGTCGTTAAGCGGGGACTCACTTTATTATGTGCAAAACAAAAAGTTTTTCTCTGTCAATAGGCTACAGCAGGGCCGGAGTGGGACACTTTTTCAGCCCGGGAGTTTCATGCCCAAATCCGGCCCAAAATTATTTTCCCCTCCCAATCGGCCCAAACTAGAGATTGACATGAGCCGGCCCATCGGGAATCCTCCCGAATCTCCCGATTAGCCACTCCGGCTCTGGGCTACAGAGTGCAAATAGTGCAAACAGAGCCTGACCAAGTATGTCACTGAATTTGCTGCAACTACACTGCCATGTTCATTTTTAAGAATATTAACGTCGCCACACTGCTCCCGATATCCTGCTGTCTCAACTTGCCAAAGCGCCTTTCTGTCCCTGCTACCAAGTGAGATATGTTGATCTGAGTACTGAGCTGTGGTGCTGCTGTAAATGTCTCTGTATCGTGCTCGTATTGGCCGCGGTGTACGGAATTATTTTCATACAATGTTTGTATGGTCAGTGTCTTATCAGTCACTCTCTTGCCATTTATCATTTCTGCCGGGTACCCAAAATGCTGCCAAACAAACGAGCCTGCCACCATACCTGGTACCACAAACTGAAAGCACAAAATGGCGCAAGTGATGTCAGGTTTCATTCCATATATTCAGACTTTCATTCCATATATTCAGGTTTTCATTCCATATATTCAGACTTTCGTTCCATATATTCAGATTTTCGTTCCATATATTCAGACTTTCATTCCATATATTCAGACTTTCATTCCATATATTCAGACTTTCGTTCCATATTCTCAGGTTTCATTCCATATATTCAGACTTTCATTCCATATATTCAGACTTCATTCCATATTCTCAGGTTTCATTCCATATATTCAGACTTAGCAGTCATTCTATATATATAGTTTTTTCCTATATATATATATAATAGTTTATAGTTTATTTAGTATTATATATTACTGTATACTATAATGGGGGTTGGGGTTATAATAATAAAAAACAATAGGCAGCTTAATTCACACTAGGACTCGGGACCACTTAAGTCACCGTATTATTGGATGTGTAGGGAGGTGCATAACTGGGGATGTGTAGGGAGGTGCATAACTGGGGATGTGTAGGGAGGTGCATAACTGGGGATGTGTAGGGAGGTGCAGAATGTGGAAGAAGTGCTAGTCACCTCTGACTGTGAGGCAGTGTGTTTCAGCCCTCAGTCTTGAGTGTTATTTCCATCACATGCAATGTGTCTCAACATGTAGAAAAAGGGTGATGGCGAAAAAAAAATGACAAAAGTGACAGCAAAAGAGTGAGTGAGAGAGAGAGAGAGAGGACTGGGAGATGCCAGATTCCACCAGGGAAATCAGCTGGTCGGTCTCCAGGCTCACTTCTTCTTATTGGGGCCTGGCTAAGGCTCTTACCCTACAGAGCTGGAGGACATAGGGGAAGGGCACGAGGGGATCAGGGACACAGCCCAGCCTCTCCACCCTGAGGGCTTGTGAGGCCTGCGGAACGGGCAAGGGCCTAAACGCCCTAAAACGAGAGGGTAGGGGGAGTGGAGAAAGGATCAGAGGGAGCAGAGAGCCGGCAGAGGCGTGGTGGTTAGGGGCTGAAAGTCATTGGGGGATATTGTGCGTTGTTTTAGCCTGAAGGTTGATCGGCAGTTTGTGGAGTGACCAACAGAGGGCGCTAGAGATCGGGAGCGCTGGAAGAGAGAAGCATGGCCGCGGGGGGGAGGGATGGCGAGATAATCTGTCTTCTGCAGCACCTAAAAGAGGTGTGGGGCAGGTGGGTGTGGAGGAGGTGTTAGGGAACTGTTGAAGGGAACGAATGATGGCCAGAGACAGGACGGCGTGACTCATATGGTCATATGGCACACTTCAGGTCGCCACCTGACTGAGCAGCACCTGAGCAGCACCTGCTAACCTGGGCCACAAAACCAACCTCTGATATGCAGGCTAGACAGTGACAACATAGAAAACTGCTACAGGCAGTCATTCTATGATCCAAGCAGATAATCCCTTCTGGTATAACATTATAGTTTCTGAAGGCAGGTCTCTGCTACAAAAACAGTTTGATGCTGATCTTCTGATAGTGATGCTGTTTCTTTTTAACTGTAATCTTATGCCACTTTGACGAGTGTAAAAAAAAGTTTGTCTGCTCTGTATTATGAATGACACTGCACATGTATTCCATAAGAATAAAAGTGTCACGTTATTGGACAGATTAAGAAAATGACGGTCTAAACATGACAGTGACAAAAGTATTCACACATGGAAGCTTAAGGCGTCTAACATTAAGGCAGGAGGAGCAGAAATCCTGGTTAAGATCAGCGGATCGCCCCCAGTGATGGTGACAAACACAGTTTCGTTACGTGAATGTGAAGGAAAGGTCTCTAAGACGTAAACATTACCCGCCAAGCTAAAGTTCAAATGGATCTAAGAAGGAAAATAGTGGAGACGCTAATGACAAAGGATTGGCACAGGGCTACTTTAGCATGCGTGAGATGACAGCCGCGTCTTACGGTGTCATTTTAAGGGTATCCCTCTTGAAATTCATACTCTTGATATTTAGCATCTCATCAGCAAGCAGGTGAAGGAGAACACTATGAGGTTAATTGCAGGGAGCTACAGAGCTTAGTAGTGCGCATTAGTATTGGTATGGGAAATGACATAGCAGTAATATCAAAATAAACACTGCTGATACCGCTCTGTGTGGTAGGATAAGAATCACTGAGGATACTTAACAGCATTCATGTTCTAGGGCCAACGTAAAAATGCTTTATGTAATAAATATATTGTCTTCGTTGTAAGAAGGTGTAATATTAAAATGGGGAGGTAGCATGGCCAGTCAGGCCCGAGAATGCTTTGAAAATGTCTCCTGTGGCTATGGTGGCCCGGAAGCAACATCCCCGCAATCGCGTGTTGCGCCGGAGTAAATCCAAATTCTGAATTGTAATTAAAAGCATTTGATGTTTATTCACAAAAGACTCAAAGCACTTGTGGCGGCAAACGTGATCCTTGCCTTTCCTTTTCAACGTGTCTCTAAAGAATTTTACCTGAAATTAACTTCATTGTTATTTGTTGTTAGGCGAATACGCATTCAGCCCATTGATTTTGACTGAAAAGACATTTGTTAATTAAAATCTATGTTGATGCTGTTTGTAATATAGTAAAATCTGAAAAAGAATAGCAGGGCGACAATTCTTGCAAGGTAGTGCTTCGCAAGCATTTCTCAAAGCAAAGCAGTTTACATCTCTCTCTCTCTCTCTCTCTCTCTCTCTCCTTTACATTAGAATATTCATTTAAGGTGGTATTGCTCAGATCTGACGCACGCTGCCCCATCGTAATGGAACTCTATTCAGAGTGAATCAGCCCTTTCTGTGCATAATCCCCCCCGCCGTCTTTATTGCGCCTGCTTGTGTCTCACTTTTAGTTCCATTATACTGATGTGAATATTTCTGAAGGATGTTTTCATGCAGATTCGCTTCATATATTTGATGCCAACTCGAACTGTCGTCTCCCTGGATGTTTATATTGGCCGCAAAACAAAGAGCCATGCCCATACACACATGGGTAATCATCTGTACACTCTGGTGAAGGTGTGTGCGTGTGTGAGTGTGTACATCTGCGCGAGACGCTCACCACTAATCTTCCAGCTGCTTGGAGATCTGAGCTCCCACCTAGACATAACACATCCGACCCATGCCTTCAGAATACATCTCCCAGCTTGACAGGGTGTGTCTTATTTGGTGTCGAACTAAACACTACATGATGACGGATCTCCATAAAGGGACTGATAACCACTGGGGTGGGGGCTACGTGTTTGCTTGCTTGTATGAGGGTTTATGAAGCACCATGGGACCAGTCTTACGGTGGACTACAGCAGTGAATCTAATTATGAAGCCACTCACATCCTATGAAGTTCCACGCCTGGTGCTAGCAGCCAGGACCTTCCAACACAATCTGTTTACCTCTTTTGCTCTGTAGGTCAAGACAATGTGTTAAGGCTTGTGAGCTGAAAGGGGCTGATATGGGTAGTCTCACATTAGATGGTATCTTGGATCTTTTGCCAAGCACTCCATGTGCTTAGCCAATGAGGCAATTGGTGACCTGAACACCCACGTGTGAAGGGTGACTAGATTTTGGCCCTAAAGGTTTTGGTCAAAAACCCAATCTGGATGCACAATTATGTAAATATACTCAGATTGACGAATAATAACATTAGGGCATTGTAGCATAGTCTCCAAAAAATTACCATATGAAAAAGCTTCCAGCAAAACCCAGAGCCACACAGACACACCCTCATGGGCACACTCAAGCATACACACGCATGTTCACGTGTACGCTCCTAAGACTGGGACGTTCTTCTCTGGGCCTCTGTCCGGTGGTTCCTCTCATGGATCTGGAGAACCTTGGGAAACGATCCAAGGTTCCACCATTAATCACCATAACCCACCCTCGAAGAGGAATGAATGAAAACGCCTCAGCCTGAAATATTAATCGCTGTTTACTGTGCTAATTTCCCCTCTGCAGGCAGCCTGGCCCGGGGGAGGGGGGGGGGGGGGGGGGGTGTTTGGCTCAAAATGAAACGTGTCATTAGTGCCGTTGCCATGGGAGCGCATTGCCATGGGATGTGCGTCGAGGTAACGGATGGTGGTTTGACCCATCGCCCTGGCGCAGTGTCCACCGAGAGGTGGAACATCTGGTTAGCTCGCTCTGTGAAACCAGTCTTCAGAATCAGGCCACCAGACGATGTCCCTCAACTCTCTGGCCAAAGTGTGCCGGTTTCAGGTCCATGGTTTTGGTCTTTTTTGGTGTGTTTCTACTTGTTTTGCAACGAAAATGAGTGAAGTGCAGCACAATAGCACCTGCATATCTATAATTGCATGTATTGAGAAGTACATGGCTTATCTGAATTAGTACCCAGTAGTTCGCACTTCATCGATGTGCTGGTCATATAAATTGGATTTACTGAATCCGGACTATGAACACAAAGTGCATTTGCTCACTCAGACACCAGATACTAGATTACGTTTTCAGTTTTAATAAGGAATAATAATAAGTGTTCTCTATCCTATTCATGCTCCCTATCCTTACCGCAAAGAAAACACAATAAATGTTTTCTGATAAATCCTTTTGAGGCTTCAAGGACAGTTCTAGAGTTTCAAGGCACAGTTCTATGCTCTGGGTCCACCTCAGGTGAAGAGGTAGCCCCAGGTCTCTTACCCATCTCTCCGTCTGTCTCTTGTCTGTCTCTGCCTGCCATTCTGATCATAGATGTTGCCTGCTGAAAGAATGCTGCACACACTGTACACCCTGAATGCTACACACATACATCCTGTTATGGATGAATGTTCTACATGGACATGAACTCATACATATATAGGAATAGTGTGTCTTACTATCACTGTCTTATCAACGCTATTTTATCATGCTAGCAGTGTTTTATTAAAGCTGTGTCGAATAATGTCGGCATGGCTACTAAAACCCAGTCCCCCGCTGCGTTTCTGTATTTCTGGTTCTAACTAGGCTGTGGTTTTCTCTTCTCCTCAGCACCTCATGGCTTGTTTAAAGAATGTTCCAGACCTTATCCACATCAACCACCACATCCTTTCTATCTCAGCAATGTGTCCAGTTTGCCCCTTTCATTTCCTTTACTCCTTCCCCCGCTCTGTTCCTCAGTCTCTTTTCTTTCTTTCAGTCATTCTTTCTAGTCTTTCTTTTTCCTCTCATTTTTCTGGCGCCATCTCGCCCATACGTAGCTCTCTAGGGGTCGCCACATGACCCCCTGTCTCATTCCTCACGGAGCGCCTCGCTTCTCTCCACACCCCCCCCCCCCCCCTCGTTTTCCATCTCTCCGACGCACTCCACAGATGGTGGGCCATGTGGCAGGCTGGCAGCCCTGCTCATTATTGACCCCTGCCATGCCCAGCGCGAGGCGGGCGTCAGCAGGCACGCACGGGTACCACACAGTGCCGTCCACCCCTACAGGTGAGCACCTGGCACACACTGCCCTACTTCCCATGTAGGCTGTTTAAGGAGTGCAGGTAGAACCCTGGACGTGTTAACCACTCGAAGAGGAGGCGATTCACGGGGTACAAACCGCTCCCTGAGACAACGAGCAAAATTTCACAGGATAAGCTCTCGTGATCGATAGCTGTGTAAGTCTGGGTTATAAGAGTGAGATCAGAACCGACCCTGACCAGTGTCAAACTTCAAGCCACAACACTACAATTTGCCAAGACTTGCTCATCAAACCATTTCATACTATAGTGACCCATCCAGAAAAAGATTTTTTTTTTACTGGTGTTGAGGATTTTCACAAGGACGCTTGGTCTTCAAGCCATTTCTCACTTACCTTCTCCTGGTACTGCCGCCGCGAGGAGTCCAGAGACTGGATCAGTGCAGTGGCGTGGCCCACGAACATGGCGTAGCACGTGGCACCCACAATCATGCTCAGGATGGTCAGCCACACGTCCGTCATGCCCACAGGTGGGTACATACCGTAGCCGATACACAGCATGTGGCTCATGGCCTTGAAGAGCGCGTAGGAGTACTGGCGGCCCCACGTGTCATTCTGCAGGGGACAGAAGCAAAGACAGGCGTGAGGTCGTGCTGTCAGGGTCCCAACCGCGTCTCCGGTGCACCACGCACAGCTGGGATTCCAGCGCCGTGACCTCGTAGGGCACCGGTCACCCCCCGAGACGGCCTCTGCAGACGGGTCTGTGAAGTGGAGCCTGTCGCCCCACACATGAGAGACCGTTAAGTGTGTAGGAGAATTCAAATTGCTCTGGCTGGCTGGACGGACAAGCGCCAGGGGACGGGCCCCCGTGAACTTGGCAGGGAGCAACACAGTGAGTTGAAATGGGGAATGAATGGGACTCGGGATGGGAGGCGTCTATGGGAGAAAGTGGGTCAGCTATTTAGAAAGATGTAACATTTCTGTGTGTCTGTAAATTGTGAATAAATTGCCCTTTTCCTTTGGATCTGTGTGGAAGTCCACATGGAATCAATATCGGTTCTCTCCTGACAAGATGTGTCCAAATTGCTTTCAAACTCATTTCTACATGGACATAGCCCTGAAAGAAAGCCAATTAGGGCTTTCAAAAATGGAGAAAAACACTGACACAGTGGGATAATGGTAGAGCTGTATAAGGAGTTGTATAAGTTAAAGGCATCTTGTATAATACTGTATCACTATCATTCAGGTAAATGAGCATTCAGGTATGAGAAAAGAAAAGCGAAACATAAATAATTTCTTTGAGCTCACGGTCCACTTGGTTAAGGGCAAGAGCATGTGGACAGATCTGCCTTATGACCAAATATTGTTTATTATGGATTTCATTCATTAAATGCAAGTGTGCCACCCTAAAAATACCAGCCAAAGGCAGTGGAAGTGTTCTCTCCATGGTCTCCTCCTTCAAGACTGCTGTTAATTATCTCCAGTCCACTACGATTTGCTCTACCCATCTTCACATGGATCTGGCGGCCTACTTTCAACGGTATCAACTTTTTAAACTCGGGTCTGATTCAAGCTCCTTCGTCTTCGTGCATTCTATAAGACATATAATGATAGATCTCCATTACGTCTTTGAAACCCGAGGGCTGAGGGCTTCTGTAGGCCTCACCAATTGAATGTCACGAGAGTTGGTTCCCATGCCTGGCTAGTCAGGTCCTTCTCATCCAGTAATTCAGGGTCATAACCCAGCCGTTAGGCTGCTTGGTTATATATCCGTAAAGGGAACTCAATTACCTGCTTGAGGGAGGGACTGTAAATTGAACAGCAACCCTCATCACTCTGTGAGCACTGGGGCCTGTTTATATGCGACACTCTTGACTAACAATAAGGGTGCTCACTGGAAAATGGTCAATACTCCATCGATATTGAATTAATGCTAAAAAAAAAATCAAACAAAAAAAAAAGACCCCTGTGAATCTCAGCTATTTCTCCTTGACTTAAAAAAATATATATTATTAACAAACCTTCGAAAGGGTCACCTTGCATAAAGTATGATAACCACTGCCTGAGATGAATCTGCAAATACTGATCACAGAGCAGAAGGAAAAAAGAAGGAACCTGCTATGAATCCCCCACCCACACTTCTCCACTTCTCTCAGCTTGCGGTCACACAGAGGCTCTGGCCAGCAATCACCAAAATCAGATGAGATGAAGATGAGAGAGAACCCCATATCCAGACCCAACCCCCCCACTCCCTTGAAACCTAATGAGCGCGGTGCTGTCCAAACATACTCACCACCATCTTGTTCTTGGCCACCCAGCAGTCATCTGGGAAGTCTTGCAGCATGGGCACGAGGAACTGCAGGCAGCCGTCCCAGTGACACAGAAGCAGCATCATGCCAATCAGGTTCACAATCCGCACCATAGCACTGGCCAGGTCGTAGGTCATATGGAAAATCTGGGATGGGGGGGAGAAAGGTGAGAGCAGTGGGTAAATGGGAGGAGCCAACCTGGCCCGTTAGGAAAACCGCAGTGGTTCTGGTATACACTGATGACTGAGTCTTTGGGCAGAACCTGGGTGTCTCATATACACTGGTGCATTTTTGTTTTACAGGCTGATCAGGAAAAACAATAAGCTGTAGGAAAGGGTATATCCTTGTAGAAATGTACAATGTAAATCACACTTTCTTCTCATTCTTTGTCTTTTGTTCTGGGTCTCTCCTTTTGTGCATTCATTTTATACAAATGCTTTTATTTGTATAAATTCAAAATAATGTTTTTTTTTTTTTACATGTATGCAGTAGTATATAAAACTCCACTGTATTTCTCAGTTTGTGTGTTACCATGAACAGCCTTGGCTAAGGTGTCTGTTCATGCAGGAGGTTCATCTGTTCATAAGGTTTTATGAAGGTTAACTGAAGGTTTTAGCTATTATGAATCTGAACCATACACAAAAGATATGATTCATGATTCATACTTTTTCATTTATTTGAATGTTAAAGATAGTAAGTACATTTACATTGACCATGCTGATATACATGTTAATCCCTTTTCTCATCATGTAGGATTTGAGGCTTTTAAACCTGCTCAGCACCAGATTCCCGGTTATGCTGAGTGAGCTTTGTCCTGTGATAGGTCAGTTTATGTGTCCGTTAATCTCGCTCCCATTCTAGGCCACTGTGTTCTCGGCCACAAACAAGCCAGTGCGTGCAGAGACCATCCCTCACTTATATAACCACTGTGCTTTTTCTTTCTGTTTACAGATGGCATTAATGATTCTGGGCTCTGTAAGGGCTTGTGTTTGTGTGTGTGTGTGTGTGTGTGTGTGTGTGTGTGTGTGTGTGTGTGTGTGTGTGTGTGTGTGTGCGTGTGTGTGTGTGTGTGAGAGAGAGAGAGAGAGAGAGAGAGAGACTAGGAGTGCACATCTGTTTGGGGTGTGCATGCACATGTGTAAAATGTCATTTTAAAGCCATGGGACAAGAATAAAGCTGAGGCTTATAATGATAAAGGAGATGAGGTTGGTTTAGCAAATCACTAACAAACCTGATAAACAGTGGAAATATGGGGGGGGGGGGGGGGGGGTGGGCAGGTAGGTAGGTAGGATGGATGGATGGATGGATTGATAGAGAGAGAAACTGAATCAGACTTATGGAATATGGAGTTGGGGGACAAGTGCATGATGTCCTCAAATCAGTGAGGACACTCACAATACATGTGCATAAAAACTAGAATGATCAGGACTGATTTCTTGCTGTCTGATTTCTTGTCTCCCAAGTCCTACATTACTTAATATGTACATCAATGAAATGCCAGCAATGCTAGATCAATCAAATAAAACTGCTGGCTTCACTGCAGACGATACTACAGTTAAATGTTTGCTTAATGCAGATGACCTAGTTTTGTTTTCACCTTGAAGAGAGGGCTTTTAATAAAACTTTTAAAAGTGTTTTGTGAAACTTTTTCCCTTGAAAATCAATCACCAAAAAGACAATGCTCATGTTTCAGAAAAGCCCTAAAATCAAGGAAATCATCTTGAATATAAACCAAACAAACAATATTTACTATACTGTATATTCTACAGGAAGGTTTGGCTGTACAGGAACTAAAGTGAAAAAAGAAAGGAGAGGCATTTAAAACTGATCCAACTGCACTTTACAGCAGTGAGTGGGTATGTCTGACACGCAACTGAGACACTGTATGATAGAGGATATTTCTGTCTGTCACGTCTGGCTCCGCCTCCCTCCTGTCTGTCAAGTCTTTGTTTTCCCCATCTTCCCCACCTAGTATTCTGTAACCCCGCCCCTTGTAAGTGTTCTCAGGTGTTCCTTGTTTAGTGTCTGGTATTTAAGCCCTCTCTTTCTGGTCAGTGTTTTACATTGTGCTGTAGATATTGCGTTTATAATGTCTAACCCTACTATTTGTGTTAATCGTGTTTCCATCTCTTTACCTGGCTTTGTCACCCTGGACTATTTAAAGGATGATACCTGGATTTGCCCCTATTAAATTTGCCCCTATTAAATTTGCCCCTATAAATTTGCCCCTCGCTCTTCTCAGCATGTGTGTCGTGCTGTGGACGCATTGTTACACTGTAGCGGTTCTGTACAGTGTACAGCGGTGTGTAGCGGTTGTCCTCAGTGTACAGAGGAGAACGTCATATAATGCATGCAGACCTGAATTAGGATGAACTGAAGCAATCAGACCCAAATTACACCAAAAAACACAAATACACACAAAAAATCCACAAGCACAAACTTCAACATTCCTCGGGCCTAAACAGACTCCCCTATACATGGGCAAGCTGACCACAGTCAAAGACAAAAAAGAAAACGGTAAGAATGTACAGACTGACCACTGAAACTGGCCATCACGGGCAGGTCTGGGTCCCCTGAGGAGAAGAAGTTCTCCCACTGCTACGTGGGAGTAGAGGAGACACATCCGCACTTCCTAACCAAGTGTCCCAAATATGAATCAATTAGAAGCTCATTCTATGAGAACATTTGTTTCTAGATTGCAGTAATAAAGAACAACTGCCCTATATCTTGGGGGAGAAGAGTGGGCTGATTATGTAAGCAGCAAGATTCATAACGTCTTCGCATCTTTTCACAGCCTAAGGGATCTCCAGTAATCTCCCACCCATCTCCAGGTGGTCAGTATTGCTGATTACTAATAATAAATTAATAATTTGTTTTATAGATTATATATGTTTTTTATTTTTTTAGATACTTTCTCCTTTCCTGGTTGTGGAAATTTGCTATCAGCAATAATGTAACATTCATGCCAATACAGCAGCATCAATGACGATGAATCGAGAGAGAGAGAGAGAGAGAGAGAGAGAGAGAGAGAAAGAGAGAGAGAGTGAGAGACAGAGAAAGAGGGAGATAGAGGGAGAGAGAGCATGCTGATGAAGGCCAAGATCGGCTAATCCTAATGATAACTGCACCCTTGGTTACAGGGTACTGGATGGTAATGGCCTCCACAATTTAAAGCTACTTAATCCCATTGAGGTCATGGCATGCACTGTTAACTGCGTCTCTCCATATTAAAAGCCACTCAGCACTCTTAAAAACACACTTTTTAAAGGCGTATAGCTGCGAGGGATGCTCTTACGCTCTCTGTTGTTATCAGGACATAGAAGAGCCTCATAAATCAGTTACAGTGGCTCAGTTGTAAAATTGGCCTTATCCCACTCTCGCTTTCTGTTGCCCACCGCACGTACCTGCCAACTGCTGCTAGTGTGATTACACTCCATATGCTTTATTTGTGTGTGTTTGTGTGTGATTGTGTGTGCGTGTGTGTTTGTGCCAGCATTCAAAGAGATATGGCCTACATTAACTGCAGGAAATGCACACCGTTCAGTTCACAGGTCTAATCTGGAACTCTTCAAGCGAACTGGGTAGGTGAGCTACATACTAACTGTGTTTATACAGATTTCCAAGCTACAGTTCAAGCTCATCCAACACAACAGTGCTGTGTTCCATAAACAGCACTGACCAAACGCCACATGGATACAGCAGGTGTGTTTCTTATCGACTCGGGCACGGATCGCCAGATCATAAGGACAAGAGGTTTGCCGCACTCAGGATGGTGGGGTACAGAAAAACGACAACATACGTGGTTCTCCTGTTCTCCTGCTCTCCGTCTCCTGCGCTCCTTCAAAGCTTTCAGCCCCAGGGTGCTTTTGCATCATAGGCTTGGAGCTGCACGACTATCTGAATGCAGAGTTCAGGGCCGCCTGCCGTCAACTTTGCCGGATGGAAGCAATGTGCCGCTCTGTGACATTATAGCTACCTGCCCTGGCACTTACGTTACGCAAGGAAGAGTGAGTCTCGCGATTTACCTTCATCTCGCCTTGTGTTTGTTTCACCTTGCATTTGTCAGAATACAATTCAGAGAGAGAAAGAGAGAAAAAAAAAGATGAAAGATAGGAAGAGAGAGAAAAAGGGAGAGAGAGAAAGAGGGGGAAAGGGTGAAAGAAAGACAGAGAGAGAAGGGGAAGAAAAAGAGAAAAGGAGAGAGAGAGAGAGAGAGAGAGAGAGAGAGAGAGAGAGAGAGAGAGAGAGAGAGATCAATCGGGGGCACAAATACCCATACAGTCATGTACTTGCTACCTAGCTATGAAACCACACATTAAATATATCGAAAAATGTGGGTTAGAAAATCCATACACGGGAAACCTAATGCAAATTTATACTGGTTATTTCCAAGATACAAACAAATGAACTGGGCACAAACCACAGTCTCTTCTTTACTGCCTGAGGTTCACCTTTTAAATTACATGTTCCTTTCAGGAGCTACAATGCTTGCACATTTGTTTTCAGATTTACATGGTGGTGTATAATGAAATGATCTTGAAATTACAGTAATATTACAACACTGCTGGAACTATCACAACTGAACCTTTCACAATTAACTTCTTGCTGTTTTCATTGTTATGTAGGCATGTTTGTGAAGAACCATATTAATCTGAACACAATCCAGAACCTGCAGTTCTACCCAGAACCCTTGTGAGGAGCACGCCACATTTGCACGACCAGTGAGCTGTCCTTATATGTCTCCATCAACTCCTACACGGACCGGAACTCTCCACAGCAGGACTGGAATAATGTCATGCAAATCTCCAGTTATGAGTTAGCAATATGAAAGGAAGGCATTACACACCACTGGGCAGAGCCGGGGGCTCGTGACACCACACACACCCACTCCCTCTTTTTCCATCTGCACTTCAATCCCTCTCTCTTGTCAATCTTCAGTTCTAATGAATTAGCAACACGGAGTGAAGACAGATTTTGGATGAATTAGAAAGTAAAATAATGCTAGTAAATTGCTGAAATTCATTCTCATACTGGGTTTTTATGAGGTAATTAGTAAGGATCTGAGGAATTAGGTTTAATGCTCGTCAATGGCAGCACTCCAAATGGTGAAAGGCTATTCTAAGGATGCATAAATCATGAAAACCATGGAAGCCATTAAAGAAATTCTTTTTACTTTTGTTCAGAGACTGTCTGTGCTGTCAGTCAAAAATGCACTCAACAAACACACTTTTTCTATCGCCTACTCTCTCTCTCTCTCTCTCTCTCTCTCTCTCTCTCTCTCTCTCTCTCTCTGTCATCATGGCTTTGAGACTGATGAATACCTAGGATATGTCATTAATTAAAAGAGGATACAGTAGATTTAACAATATATAGTGGCTGATCATTCATTTTTTGACTGATGAAGAACACACACACACACACACACACACACACACACACACACACACACACACACACACACACACACACACACACACAATCAAATAGAGGGTGAAATCAAACAGTGACATTTTTGACTGTAATAACAATAATAACAATATTTTAAAAATAATTTAAGATATATCAAGGGGACTTACAGTGCATAAAGACATTTCTGTAGGATGAATTAGGCTTAAACGTAAGTATCTTAAAAAGATAACTTTATGTGAATAAACTGACTCATTGCTCTCTCTCTATCTCTCTCTATCTCTATCTCTCTCTCTGAATGAGAGATATGCTAATCTAGGCTTGTGAAAATAACTATGTCAAAGCATCTGGTGGTGGCTGTCACGGTTACTAATGATGATAAACGCCTGGTGTGTGTGATCCACATGAATTTCAAGAGAATTACTCACACACACTTGCATTAGAATTCATCCTCCCAGTGTCATAAAGAGTTCTCTGGTGTTTAGACACTATCAATGACAGATGGATATGCCGGTTGTTCCCCTGTTCCCTCCAGATACGCCTCCTCTATTCCTCCTTCGTTACAACTGTCTTACAGATCAAGTTTACCGCACACATAGACAGAGCTCCTTCATCAGGAAGATGTGATTTTAACTATGCCAAATAACTTGGCAGGACTCTTGATACAAAGGGATGATGCACTGGTGTACTCCACAGATGGCCCCTGCCAGTCAAGAACACATGGAGGCATAGCAAATTAGGTTTGAGGAAAAATGACTTTAAATATGTTAAAGTGGACTTCACTTGGCACAGCGCTTTGCTGGGATTTATGTTTAAGGCCGGGGAGCAGAGTATAATGTGTGACTATTTATACATGTAAAACAGGGAGCTCCCTTTAACTGCCAATCACTACAAAGGTTACTAACATAGCATTTAGAAGAGCTACCGAATGCGTTATGTATCTGAGGGCTATTTGAATAAAGGTTGTTGCTTTTAGGACTTCCAGCAAGAATGCTTAGATCACGTGAAGTAGAATGAAGCCTTAACCGGCTATTCAGTCATTTTCTGCCTGATGTCAATTTAGAACAGTGAATATCCTGCAGCTCTTGTCATTTCTAACCTGATATTTTGATTGGACCTTACAGACAAATTGGGGGCTTGTTTTGGCTGTACAGTAGCAATAGGCATTAACATGTGGATTACATATGCTTTATGTAATAATCTTTGAAGATGGCCTGCTGAGCATTTTAATATCACAGGAGGTACGCTGCTTTCTGAAGGCCTCTTCACTGCAATGCCAGGTCTCTTTGTATGGCCCATAATATACTATTCAACCCTTTCTTCATCACTTGGTTATCTCAAACAGACCAGGGAGCCAGGTGCCAGGCAAGGTGCCAGGTCACTGTGTGAAAATGAATCCTGGTGGCATTAGCTCACCGGTGGCATTCCTCAATTTATGACAGGGTGATTATATTGAGGAGTGAAGCGGAGTGTTGTGTACTTTCCACACACACGCACACTTCGCCACTGAAGGAGCCGGGGACCTTCGGGGCATATCGGATCATTGCCCGAAAATCCAGCACTCATTCAGGCAGCACAAGCCATAAATCTGAATGCTCCCAGATGCCAGTGTTAATAGAGATGGAGTCTCCGCCTCCACACAATAAACAGATACAGATGGCCCTTCCTGGAGAGGCTCCCCACTCCAAGATCAAACCACCGCACGTAAATGTGTGTCATATTCCCACCCGCTAATGCCGTTCTTGTTAACTCTTCTCACTGAAAAGTACTTAGGATCTGCCAGTGGTGTTGAAGAGGGTGTTTAAGCACCTGTCATTTAAAGCTTACTGGGGTCTGAAGTGGGTGCTTCAGCATTGCAACTGCCTCCTTCATTATGGCCCCAGATAGTCGTCCAAAAACATGCCCCGGCATTCTTGACTCCGGAGGAGAGGGTGCTCAGATAGCCATCGCGAAATCATGACATCACAGGCGTCTGGTGCATCGCTGGCCCCTCACAGGTTAGTCATTAGTGCTTTAATTTGAGTTTGATCCAATCAGATGCCGACTAATTCGATTGGGCTCAGTGCTCCGTCCGCGGCGAAAGGGTCGGATGAAAAGGACATCCGGCCTTATTTTTAACCCCAGTGAAATATGGCAATCGGAGTGAAGCAGCTGTTACAGAGAAGGAGTGGCAAAGGGGCTGTGGCAGGATCTGTGCGGCTCCTCTGCGTATCTCTGACGCCCTTATCTCAGCAGCACTGCTACCTGACCCAGAGCCTAACATCTCCTCTACAGCCTCTCCATGTTTGGTGTCTGGAGCACTCCGGAGGTTCACATCGCTCATGAGTTCATGAGCTTCCATGCTGCTTATCAAGTGTTTAGCATTTAAAGAAAAAAATAGGGTTTTCCATTTCAAACAAATGATCAAAAGATTTATAAAATATTATGAAGGTTTCATAATATATATAATAAATGTTTGGTACAAAAGTCTTATGCCAACATTAGTTTGGTTTCTTTAGCAAATGTATTATCACCATATATATATTTTCATATAAAGTTTTCAGATCAAAATGGCTACTACAGTCAAAAGTCAGTATTCAGTGTGACCTCCCTTGGCACCAAGCACATTTCAACACTTTTGGGGAGACAGTCCTGAAGTTTCCTGAAGTAATCTTCTGGTACCCTTCAATTCAGGTTCTATTCCATTTAGGTTTAAGAGAGTGAGTTTCCTGCTACTGCTCAAGTGTACGGGGAGGTCACACTAAATACCTGCTACTGTAGCCTGCATTATTTTTTTTCTGATTTGCTCAGGATTTTAAATACTGCATACAAATTTCCTGTATTTTCTGGTTGTATTTTAGGAAAGAAACCGAGGAATAATTATACATGGTCATTATGCCACTGCTAAAACTGCAAATGGTGGTCTGTATCAGCTCAAAATGGACTTTTTTAAGAATGGATTTTTGGTAATATTAATTGCAAACTTTTGCGCAGCAATTCCAAACTTTTGAATGGCAGTCTACACACACACACACACACACACACACACACACACACACACACACACACACACACACACACACACACATGTATAAATCTATATAAAACGACAGTTATTATAACAGTGTGGAGGTGCTGGTAGAAGACACAGGGATCGTGAAGACACCTGCCTGGTTGAAGCTTTAAGGTGCTTTTTCCCTTTCACTGCGTTCATGGCTGTTTCTGCCAGTATCTCGGAGGAGCCTGTGACTGCCAGACAGTACCCAGCTAGCTCATGTGCCATGTGTTCCATTAAGACCCGCCCACTGCTCCGCCCCTCGTTGCCAAGGCAAGGTTCAGTCCAAATTCCATATTAAACACTCTTCAGGAGCGAGGGACTATTTTAAGAGTGAGGACAGTCTGCCTCTCACTCTTGCTCTGACTCACGCTTTTAAAATAGTGTTTCATCAAGGTTTTCAAATCGTGAAATAGCGAAATCCTATAAAAATCCTTCCCAGTACTAGGATCTGTCAAGAATAATAAATAATAATAATAAAAAAAAACTTTCCAAATAAGTATCAGATATCTGTAAATATCAATCAGAAATCTAACCTAACACACAGTGAACTTTCAAAATGGCAGTTATTAAAGCACAGATTTAATTGGCAACAATTCCAGCTGGAACATGGTAATGGGCAGGATTCTGTTACATGCTGTCACGAAACAGAGTGTGCCGTGACTAGACGAAGCCCCAGCTGGGGAGTGAGGCTTCACTTCTCACTCCGCACCTCTGAGACGCTACACGAGGATTCACCTGGAGGTGTGGGGACATTTCTAATTATTGCTTTAATTACACTCCCACACTTCCCCCAGGAGCAGAGGCAAACTTATGGACTAATATTAACACTCCCCCTCAGATTTTTTACATTTTTTAAAACGTTTTAAAAACAAACTGATACGTGCGATGCTTATACAGATTTACACTGAATTCTCGCTGCAACATCTATGTCTTTCATTTTAATGAGGGGAGTCGTTAGAGGGCACAGATTTCACAGTAATAAATATGGGACTCCTCAGGCTGACATCCCTGTTTTCTCCCCACTCTGTCATGCCAAACACTGCACCATTATGAGCTGAACCCAAAAATGTTATAACAAAGACTTTATAGTGGAGAAGATGTGGAGGTTGTGTGCAGGAGACAGAGTTAAGCAGGCAATGACCATCATTTTCAAGACAATTTCATCTCTGTTCCTAACACTGAGAAAGGCTTTGCTCTGAGGCACAAATAGATCCCTGCTTAAGACCTCTAATCCTGACCATTCATCTGGCTAGTCCTTACTCCCTGCCCCGAGGAGGTAAAAAATCTTTAAGTCCAGTCCTGGTCTTAGAAACTAGCTTTAAAAACGATATCTTCTCATGCACTGACATCTCACTTTAACATTAGTTAGTACACATCTTTTCTTTGAAGGCGTTGCAGTATCCAAAAAAAAAAAATCAATCTTGAAAAGTAGTTTCTAACCTTAACCACCGCAATCTCTATCGTACACTTTCGCTAAATTTCTCTACAGCACATCAGTCAGTACTGCGAAGGATTCGGTGCCCTTGTGAGTGCTTGTTGCGTACGTTGTGCAGTTCTGCCCTCCTCGTATCTGTGATACCCTCCTCCCGTGTTTAGCTTGTTCTATTACCCCCACCATGCACACGTTTCCATGTCTGCCGCAGCATGTTGTCGAATCATAAGAATTTCACTGTATTTTTTAATCCTCTGTATTCCAAATGCAAGTAACAAACCTGACTTGACTCAGATGTCAGAATAACTGTTGCTGCTATAGTTACATTTCTTCAGCAGTTAGGAAGATGATCTCTTGAGCATATTGTATATTGCCCTCATGCAGGTTCGTTTACCTTTGTGTACTGTATCGTGTGTTTTACACTAGCAGTGTCTGTCCAGGTTCAGCATTTTACACTATTATGCGTGATCTGTTGGGTGCGTGCAGCGGTGTTTCTCTGAGCTGTGGGACCTCCTACCTCTTCCCACTGGTGGATGTAACGTATGAGCCTGGACAGCCTCAGAAGACGTAACAGGCTGAGGATCTTAGTGAAGCGAACGATCCTGAGGGCCCGAGCCGTTTTGTAGAAATCCGAATCGATCCGCGTCTCCACAATCAGGAAGATGTAGTCCACCGGGATGGAGGAGATGAAGTCCACCACGAACCAGGAACGCAGGTACTTGATCTTAATCTGCTGCGGGTCCAGGATAATCTCCGTGTTGTCCTCCTTCACGATGCCTGTGCGGAAATTGAGCACCAGGTCCATGAGGAAGAAGGTGTCAGAGACCACGTTGAAGACGATCCACGGCGGGGTGTGCTCATCCTTGAAGAAGGTGATGCCCACGGGGATGATGATCAGATTGCCCACCATCAGCAGGAGCATGGTGAGATCCCAGTAGAACCTGAACGGCACAGAGAGCATGACATCAGAAGAGGACGTCCTCACCAGACAGGACAAGGACAAGGATGAGAGAGAGAGAGAGAGAGAGAGAGAGAGAGAGAGAGAGAGAGAGAGAGAGAGAGAGAGAGAGAGAGAACAGAATGTTGGGACAATGCACAGGTTTAAATCAGATTTCAATCTATTTATCTATTTTATAATATGCATTATAAAAAATGCAATTAAAATTTCTGTTCCGATTTAAAGTCTACATTGATAACGTCCTGATACTGTGCACTGTGTGTGCCAATTACACACATGCAACCATGTGCATAAACGGTATGCATTTCAGACCTTACTACTTATATATAATCCTTACTATTCAAATCATGGTCCTTCCGTTCCAAGTTCTGTTCTTGAGAAACAAGAACATGACTTTTCTACATTAAATTTTAAACATACACCCCCAGGGTTTGTGCACACACTAACTGCATACTGCATTACACACAGTGACACACACTGCATTGTGTAAATGTGCAATTAATTCTCTGTGCTAATTTTCATTTATTTGTAGTACAGATTCACGGTGTGTTTTACCAATGAGTAAGCTGGAATCTTTGCTCAGATACACTAAAAGTAATTGCACCCATGTTGCTTGGTATCGAATTCTAATAATCTAGCAACTGGTGTACTGTTCTCCGGGGGAAACAGGGCTGGGGACATTTTACCACGCAGGCCCCCAAATTCGCATCCCCATAGCCTGTGTGTGTGTGTGTGTGTGTGTGTGTGTGTGTGTGTGTGTGTGTGTGTGTGTGTGTGTGTGTGTGTGTGTGTGTGTGTGTGTGTGTGTGTGTGTGTTTAGTTATAAATTGCCCTCTCTGTCCAGTTGGTAATTGAATCCAGATTGGCTGTGTTGTGTAGGCAGGTGATATATTCTTGCTGTACTATAGATTGTGTAGAGAGAGAAGGTCAACATTGTGAGCTGGTTCAGGAGATTTACCCTCCCAAGTGCAGTCCTGCCCATAAAGATCTTGGAAGTAAAAACAATTTAAAGCAAAGCAGTATAAACATGCAGACACACACACACAAACACACAAACACACACACACACACACACACACACACACACACACACACACACACACACACACACACACACACACACACACACACACACACTGCCCTCAGTTTTGCCATTTTGACACCCTGGAGTAGAGTAGTGATTTGTGCAGCATTCAAACACTCACTCCTTTTTTATCAGGAAGAACTTTCAGCTATTTGTGGACAAATTGCACTACACTGAATAAACACTAATTACAGGGGAAATTACATACACAGCTGTCTGAGATGCTTGATCTGCATTGTGGATGGATTAGTGCAGACATAGATACACACGGTCACGTGTACAGGCCCTTACACACCCACACACACACACACACACACACACACACACACACACACACACACACACACACACACACACACATTCAAAGTGGCAACAGTAATTGGAATTCTTCAAAGTAACAAGGGTAACCGGCATTTTAGGTCGCTGTCAGGCTGCGTTATATTTAGCACGATGCTCCCAACCATGCTTACTCCTGTTGCGATTCTGAACCTGAGAAGACGGCGGACATTTCAGAGGGAGCAACCTGCTCCCCGGTAATGACATTTGTTCTTCCGATCGCGCTATTCCCCTGCACTGCACAAAGTCAAGAACCCCGGGAGGGGGGGGGGGGGGGGCACACTCACACGGCTGCTGGAGACGAGGGATGATAAGTCATGATGGATGCGCTGAAGGCCCCCGCCGCCCCCCCTCCCCCCTCCTGAGCCGTTCCGCCACCACCATCCCGTCTGTCTGGTCTCGACCGGGGCGCTTCATCCAGGCGGCTCTATGCCAGGAGCTTCCGTCTGGCCTGAAGACGGAATACAAGAGCGTCCTCTGCTTTCTCTGACTGGGACCTGCTAAAATCTGACAGTGAGCAGTGGCAGGATCTTTCAAAGTAGAGAATGAGCAGGTAAGTGACCCTGGCCTGGTGATGCATTTGACATTTTGATGTTTGGTCTACGGGAAAGATCGGTTGGAGCGCTCTGATGCAACAATGGGCTTCTACGAAACATCGTAGCGTGAGAAACGGACACGTCTGTGCCGGGCTGCGTTCCAAGCCACTGCCTGTCTGGAGTGTGTGTACTCAGAGTGAGTGTACTTCTAAAGGTTGCTTCTTATAATGCACTTCACCCAAAGCATGCTGGGATGCACTCGCAGTATTTTGTTATGTGCTGGTAGCCAGACATGAACATGCATTGTTCTATAAATACAGCATACTGTGTGTGTGTGTGTGTGTTCATGTGTGTGTGTGTGTGTGTTCATGTGTGTGGTCTTGTGAATCAAAGAGTACACACAGTGCTACCCCACCTCACACTCAGTATCATATGCACTTTGCTTTTCTCTATAAGAGCCAATGTCCTTTGACTCAGAGGAACCATGGAGGTATTTCTCTTCAAGGTACAAGGAGAGAGAGAGAAAGAGAGAGAGAGAGAGAGAGAGAGAGAGAGAGAGAGAGACAGACAGAGACAGAGTCAGAGAGAGAGAGAGAGAGAGAGAGAGAGAGAGAGAGAGAGAGAGAAGAGATGTGGGGACAAGTGAAGAAACTAATGAGAGAGCTGGCTTCATATAGGTGGAAAAATATTGACATAATGTAACAGTCCGAGGTAAAGGAGGGCTCAGCACAAAGTGCCTTGCATCTGAGACATGTGTCCTCCCTGGGCACAACCACTGAACTACCCACTGACCCGCCCACTGACCCACCCACTGTACACACCCACTGGACACACCCACTGACATTTCTGTGCTGCTCCTCAGAGAGGCAGATTGTTGCGGTGTGGTCCAGTTTCCTTGGGAGCCTTGGGAGGACATTGGTGACATGTTTTCACCTTCTGAGAGCCTCCAGCTACATGATAAGCCTCTCTCTCTCACACACACACACACACACACACACACACACACACACACACTCACACACACACTCACACACACACACACACACACACACCCACACACACACACACACAAATAACCTTGCCCCATAGCCCATCATCATTGAAACACGCTAGCGTTATAGATACTGTAGAGGTGGGGTGTGGGCAACCATATTGAAGGGTTGTGGAGACACATAGGAGGTAAGTATAGAATAGAGGATATTGAAAAGCAAGTGAGACAGAGAGAGAGCAAGAGTGAGACAGGGTGAGAGAGAAAGGGAGTGAGAAGAAATGAAGGAGAGGGAGGGATAGAGAAAGACAGAGAGGGAGAAACTCAGCTGGAGGTCGAAGAATTGCACTCAGACTGGGTGTCTGCCATCTAAAGGTGTACAGATAGGCGATCCCTTTCACTCATATAAACCCTGACTGAATTAGGGCAGGGTGTGCGCGCGTGTGTGTGCATGCGTGTGTGTGTGTGTGTGTGTGTGCATGTGTGTGTGTGTGTGCGTGTTTGGGTGTCTGTATATGTGTGTGTGTGTGCAGGCACACGTTTGGTCCCTCACTCTGACTTTACATGTGACTGAGTGAGTGAAAGCTGTTCATTTATGAATATAAAAGATGAAAAGCAGTTCTGCTGGTGAATAATACATAATACAGAGCTCTGGTGAGCTCTGTGTTTGCTGCTTTGCTGTTTGTTTGCAGGAGGGCGTTTTATTTGAGCAGTCCTCTCGTTTATTTGAGCAGTCCTCTTCAGAAGTGCTGATGTGACATCTGCCCGGGAATAATGTCTCATGTCACATTAGAGAGCGACAGAAAGAGAGGGAGAGAAAGAAAGAGGAGGAAGGACAGGAGTAAAGGAAGACAGAAGAAGGATGCTGTCTCATGTCACATTAGACAGTGAAAGCTCAATGTGCACATATGAATCAGGCATCTCCAGTACACCCTGTCTTGCACAGTGGAACTCAAATCCCTGCAGGGGGACACTGAACAGGTGTTTTGGTTTTGTGTGTGCGTGAGAATGTGTGTGTGTGTGTGTGTGTGTGTGTGTGTGTTTGTGTGCGTATGTGTGTATGTGTGAATGTCTGTGTGACTGCTAATATCTAAATTAATATTGTACTCCTGAGAGACAAACCGAGATTAACTTTATGACGCATCAAACATTTCTCCATACCAGCACAGCTACAAAGGTATTATATCAGCTAAACTATCCTGTTATCAACAAATGCATTCCGCACCGTACCCTCCAAACTCCCCCTTGTCCATCTTAGTCAGGATCTGGTATATCCACCCTTGTGCTTACTTAACACAGCCTGTAGGCCAGTTGCTACAAACACAAGGACCCAGACAATGCCTGCACACACTACTGTGCTACTCTTTAGCAGAGGGGAATAGCGAAAAAGCAAAAGAGCTTTTTATCATCTTCCTAAAGAGACGTGTTAGAACATCCTAAAGAGAAGTGTTAGAACCTCTTAAATAGAAGTGTTAGAACGTCCTAAAGAGAAGTGTTAGAACTAGGGGTGACCTGCAATAGTCGCTGATTCGACTATAGTCGACTATACCCCCTAGTTGACTATGAACGTCAGTCGAATGTACCATTCTAACTGCATGGGGGTGCCCAAGGATGCTGCTAAGCATTAGTTGTTACATGAAATGTCTTTGTTTTTGTTATATATAGCCTTTTGTCAAATAAAATCATCCTAATTTCTGGTAATAAATTTTTAAATGATATGTGCGCATTAACAATAGGCATATTCCTTACTACATATTAATAAATCACACCCTGCAGTTGCACAATCCAAACGAGCGGAGCTGAACACGCTACAGGATAGTCAGTTTGCCGAGATTATAATGGCTACAAAAAAACTTCAAAAGTATTTTGAAAAAGGTAAAGATGAAACAAAGTAAAGTGCAAGTTATGTCATCAACGTCTTTCATTTCGCACAACAACCAACATGGCATACCATCTAAAACGCGTAAGGCGGAAAAAAAACCAGTTCATCCGTTTGTTGTTTCGGTCGTGTCGTGTCGTCTCGGTCTCGACAAGTAGCCTATAAACATTTTTTGTTGTTTGCTTTTTAAACCCCGTTACATGAACCTTTCCTTATAATTTTTTTGCTGTTGTGTGGCAATTTTTTAAATATATTTTCAGGCATATTTTATTAAAAATATTTTTGACATTTTGCACAGTGCCTGTCTGACAGTTCGATATGCGCACTGCGCACTGGGGTGACTTTTTTGTTAATGTTCTCTAACGTTTCATTAAAAATAAATAAAATAAATAAAAGCTGAATAAAGCCAACCTACCATGTTTATTCATTTATCTGAGTGTTTTAGGTTTTTACTTTGAAGTGGAAAAAAGCCCTGAATGAGAATGGGATCCCGTTTAAGGTGCTCCAGATAAATAAAAAAAAACAACAGATTCGACTATTAGTCGACTAAAGGGAAAATCTGACAAATTAGATTTGACTATGAAAATCCTTAGTTGAATACACCTCTAGTTAGAACCTCCTAAATAGAAGTGTTAGAACGTCCTAAAGAGAAGTGTTAGAACGTCCCAAAGAGAAGTGTTAGAACGTCCTAAATAGAAGTGTTAGAACCTCCTAAAGAGATGTGTTAGAACGTCCTAAAGAGAAGTGTTAGACCTTCCTAAATAGAATTGTTAGAACCTCCTAAATAGAAGTTAGAACTTCACAACCACAAAGGTGAAAAACTACAGAGATTGGTATAACAATAACAATCATTAAAAAAACATGACACGTTAACCGATAAATGGGCTAATGGAACCCCATCGCTGCTATCATTATTCCTGCTTGTTAAGTGAGAATCCTTGACACACCACTGGGAACTGGTTATTCACGAGTGAGAGTGGCATACATGTGTCTATTAGTAGAAGATCAGTCATACTGGAGGATTTGGTGACTGAAGTATGGCAGCGTTCTTATGGGGGAAGCTTAATGTGAAATTTAATGGGCAAATTATGTGCTAAATATTTAAAGGATAAAACGGCAGAAACTACTAAGGAAACGTTTTTTTTTTTTGTGTATGTGTGTGTGTGTGTGTCAGAGTTATAGCCATGGTCACATGACACTGATGACATGTTTTACAATTGCTCCCTGGATCAAATCTTTTTTTTTTCCAGGCTGGTCTCAGGAAGTGTTTGAGAGACCATTGAGACTGATTAAAAATTCACTTGAGTATATGAACAAGGTAATTAATATGTGGTCAAGTATTTTAGCTGTCCTCTTCCGTTAAAGAGAAATATTGCGGGATCTACCACAGAATTCCCAGGATGCTGTGCTTCTCTCCACAGACTCAATTTAATGTTTAAATTAAATGGCTGTTGTGTGCTTTGTTAGTTTAATGTGTGTGTCCACATTGGTGTCCAACGTGGGATGGCAGCCACTGAACCCGAAACCTCAAGCATCAACGGGTGAAAGATGGGTGGTGAAGACAGAACCTGAAGGTCAGGAACAGAGAGTGTAACACCTGCCCCTTCCTGAAGGTCAGGAATAGAGAGTGTAACACCTGCCCCTTCCTGAAGGTCAGGAACAGAGAGTGTAACACCTGCCCCTTCCTGAAGGTCAGGAATAGAGAGTGTTACATTTGCCCCTTCCTGGGTCCAGCCAGCCAATAACAAGGAAGCTGCCTGGGGAAGAGGAGAGTCTAAGCAAATGCAACTACACTCACAAAGACGATGGCAATGGCAGAGATCTGCTGTCCACACTACGGCAGCAAGGTCACCCGGGAATGATATATCCCACCCAGCCTAAAGCAGCCGTTGGGTGCCATGGCGGGACCGTGGCTGTCGTGACCATCAAGTAGCGTTTGCCGATGCAGAGCAAAGCACTGCGGTAACTAGCCAGTCTATCGCCAGAGCAACTCAATGACCTCATAACATTGATCACAACCTTCCAGCAGCTTCTCAGGCAGGTGGCAATGGAATTATTGGTGAGATGGCTGCTTCTCTCAGAGAGCAGGAGGCTGCAGGGAGAGTGCATGGGCATGCTGGCGGCAGAACAGAGCTGGGCGCTTCACTCCAGGAAGCTGCTTAGCTGCCCCTGGTGTCCTCCATGAACGTGCTGCTGCCAGAGGACCTGGGGCGGTGCGTGCCGCTCCATGCGCTGGCCAGCCTCCGAGCGTCCAGCCTCCGAGTGTCCAGCCTCCAAGCGTCCAGCCTCCAAAGTGGCAATCGCAGAGCTCATCCTCGGCACAAAGACGCTGCTCGCCATGGCCATGCCGCCACCTGGCAGACACATTGTGCCAAACGGCCTCCTGAGAGATGAAACTTTCGTGTGCTGGTGGTGCAGGAACAGAGGACGCCACGCCGGTCAATGCCGGTCAACGCCGCTGACCCGACTGGATGGTGGAACGCATGGGTAGCTGCTCGGCGAGGGGGAGGAGCAGCCTTCTGAAGTGAGGACCCTCGCCTCCGACATCACAGCCAGGAAGATCAGACGCCACTGCAGACTTTGACCTGAGTGCCTTATAGGCAAGAAGCACCTCTCTGCCCTCGTTCACGCAGGCTCAGCAAGGTCACGGCAGGTGTGTTGGCACCACGAACGGCACAGCGGACGGGCGCCTACCGTAGAGGAGGCTCCAAGACGAACGTGTGAGTTCTGGCCTTCAGCCTATAAAGCACGTGTGTGTTTTTTTTGTTGGGATTTTCTTCTGTTGGTCATGATCTCAAGAAATTATGGCTGCTGGTGGAGTTAACATGCAGCATCAGAACCATGCTGGTGAAGCATGTGAGCACCCGGGAGCCAGGGATGAGCAGTATAGGCTGGGAGGGGCGCTGCTGTAGCTGCCGTTACACACGCTGACCCTGGAGCTGTGAGCACCTCAGGCGTCACCTCCATTCTGTGCACCATCTCATCACCCTGTACTGCACACGTACAGACATCTGACTTCGGACACTAACAGGACACGGAGCCAATGAGAGCGGCACGACGAGGACTCCCAGAATGCTGTGCTCCTCTCCGGCCGTCTTTATTTAGCTGAATTCAATGTTTAAATTGAGTCTCTGTAAATGGTTGTTTTGGCGTATGTGTGTGATTGAGGGTGTTGTGTGCATGGTTAGTTTAATGTGTGTGTCGAGATGTCCACCCTCTTTGTAATGTGGTTTTCAGATAATGACACTTCCCCATTAGTGTGCTTGTCTTTGCTGTGTGAGCCTCCTTAAAGGTTTTGCTGCTGCAATAAAGAGCTTATTTTTCAAAAACAAATGACTGAAAACTCACATTTCTAACATTGAAAAAGATCAAATGTCTTTCAAATGTAATGCTGGACCACACGGGAGCGAGAGGAAGCACTGGACCTCGGCACAGGCATTCTGCATCTAATTGGCTGTTTCTCACCATTAGAAAGACCAGGGGGTGACTCCCTCTGTGCCCACCTGTAGACTCACAGTGAACCAGAGATCAGTGTAGCCATTTCTACTGACTCTTCGACTTCTCTTTCACCAGAGGAGCACTAATCACTAGTGTCACACCTGCTAGGTGAGCAGAGCTATCTAAATCACTCCTGCTAGGTAACAGAACGCACACAAGAGTAGCCCATAAACACACACATGAACTACAGCACAGTGCCATCTGCCTTGTAAGTAGAGTCCAAAATGGACTGTGCTGAAAGTAGACGCTGTCCCGCCCGGAGAAGACGTATCTGCTGCGGACGCGACGAGCTTTCTGGTCCTCACGCATGTCCCTCCACCGTCCACTGCTGCACCATACACAGATGTCTCCATTGCTAATTGTGCACCTTTGCCCTTTCTGCCTTCATACATTGTTATCTGGAGGGGAAGGGAGTGCATAGGTTTCACTACGGGTCACCATCACAGCTATCAGTGGCTGGGTGTAAATAGGGGAACACAGCACAGAGAGGAGAGGGGCTATCTGTGTGTGTGTGTGTGTGTGTGTGTGTGTGTTGGGGGGGGACTGTATGTTAGTGACTTAAACAAAACATGCAGTTATGTTGCTGCATGTGAAAAAGATTAAAAGATTGTAAATATAAATGTGTGTATCTCTCTCTCTCTCTCTCTCTCTCTCTCTCTCTCTCTCTCTCTCTCTCTCTCTCTCTCTCATACACACACACAAAACTGTCCACAAGCCTTGAGTGGTGATGGGAAATCACAGTTCCATGGTCTGCAGCATCGCGTGATGATCTCTTTTTATGGTCTTTCTTTATATTGGTCTTTAAACAATAACTGATGGCTCTGATACACCTCCCCCCACACACACATAAACACATGCCCGCTCCCCCCACACACACACTCACACACTCACACACACACACAGTCACCTCCATGTGCCTCGGTGCCTGAGTATTTCAGTCCTAGCCATTATCGTTCACTAGCAGGTGATGTAATCAGCAAACGGAGAGAGAAGTGTGAAAGCTTCTCTGTCTCTTAGCCATACTGATACAAGGGGTCATGGAGGGGAGAGGGCTCATGAGCAAGATGTGGAACTGGGCGTGAGTGACAAGAGGGAGGAGCTGAGATATGGAGTAATGAGTGTTATGGACAGATAGATAGAGAGAAAGAGAGAGAGAGAGAGAGAGAGAGAGAGAGAGGTCCAGGGTCAGTGAGAGGGTGAAAGTTCAGAGGTTATGGGAGACATGGACACCAAGAGGCGGACAGAACAAAATCAAAAAACGTGTGAATGAGAGTGTGAACGAAGAACTGAGCAGCTAGGAAAGGATGAGAAAACAGAGTGAGAGCCTGACACGGAGAGAAGGAAAGAGAGAGAAAATGAATGTATTCCTTTGTATTTTAATTAGCGGGTAACCTCTGGGTAATTGTCAACACATTTCAGAACCCCACCCCAACAAACAATCAAACAAAATTATACAAAAACAATGACCAAATTATTGCAGCTTAAGACAAGTAAATTCATAAAAATCCCTTTACTGAATAATAATTTGCAGCATAAATGGGGAATGTAGGACATGGAGCGGCATTTGGCCGCTTGCCGCTGGTCTGTGTGAAAAGGCAAAGGCGCAGGCTTAGTGGAACAGTTCGACCAAACAGGAGGGATTTATTCTGTTTATTTGCTATGTCAATCATTGCTTGCGAGCATGTGCTGTATGGGACCACCCCTTCTGATTCAAGTTGGACTGCTCCTGCCTGTCAGGCCGAATAGGTGCATACCCAGCTGGGGAGAATGACAAACACATAGGAGTCTCTGCAGACTGCCCACAAACGCAGAGCATCGCCGTAGAGATTGGTGTGTGTTTGGTGTGTGTGTGTGTGTGTGTGTGTGTGTTTGTGTGTGTGGGACAGTGTGTTGGGAGGAGAGCGGTCAGCTCACTGATAGAACCTTCCAGACGTTTCCCAGAACAATAGCCCAGCCCTTAATCAGCATGTTATCAGCAAAGGACAATACAGAAAGACGCAGAAGATACAACCAGCCCCGTCGACAGGGGGGGACAACCGGGTCTGTTGTCCCGGGCCCTAGGGCCAGGGGGGCCCATCAAAGAGCCCAGCAATTTAATTTTTATTTAAAGTCTATAATTTTTAAATAATCTTGAAATCTTTCATTAATATAAAATTATGTACTCATAATAAGCTCAATGGCTCAAATATATATGTTTTTTACCTATCTGCATATTTTCCATTAAGTGCATACACCCCCGCCTCCCACTGGAAAATGGTTTGATCGAGCACCGACCGTAGCCGGCTGGTACTGGCCCAACAGCGGGAAATACAGTGGTGGATAGTTAAAGTAAATACAGAAATCTGGAGCGCAGAAAAGAAAGGAAAAACATTTACCTGACGAATTTTAAAGTTGCATTGTGTTCCAGGTTTGAAAAGTGCTGGAATTTAGGCTAAAGTACTTGAAAATGCTTGAAATTGTAACTACTTCGTTTCACAACAAATAGCTGTCTGACTGAACAGTTCTCGTGAAGACGTTAAGATTGGGCGTTTTGAAAATAAACAACCATTAAATAATGTGATAAAAAGCGAATTATTTCGAATCATTTCGAGTATATGTATAAATATTTAACTTAATTAAGTTTAACGTGCTGGAAAATATTGAAATGGACATTTAAAGTGACGTACACGTGCTTGAATTCCACCTTGTAAAGGTGT